>NC_046167.1:12572677-12862677 GCF_011064425.1 Rattus rattus | reverse complement strand
TTATGGCAACAGAACAGGAAAGCAGATCACAGTATTAATTTGATATCTCAGCTCCATTTGTTCCACATTTACAATACAACGCTCGCATAATAAGCAGCCGGGCCTGAACCAGAGCTGAGAAAACACTCTCACCACGGAAGGGCTCCACGGAGCATCTGCTCAGCCTCCGGTTTTGTGAAATAAAAATAAATAATAATTTTCTACAAAGAATTCCAGTTTCATCTCCCATACAGTCTGCTGTTTGACAGCAACACTTGAGAAGCAGGCTGATCCTCCCTGTCAGAACTGTGGGCAGGAGGAAGACCAAGAGGTGGCATATTCTGAGCTGAGGACACTCACCCAGACCGATACTCAGCCCCCAGGGGCGTTGTCCCCTTCTGAATATCCCAGAGAGATCTGCCCCCGAAGGGAAACCTGAGCAGAAGGTTTACCAGTTGTCTTTGTAACTTTTCCTCTTGCCGTAGCCAAATTCCTAGCAGGGAGCAGTGTGGGGGAGAGTTTATTGGGTCTCCTGTTTTGAGGGTACAGTCTCTTGTGGAGAGGAAGTGGGGCAGCAGGAGTGTGGGGATGTTCACTTGCATCTCAGAGGACCAGAAAGCAGAGAGAGCTGGGGCTGGGAGCTGGCTACACTGTGCCTTAAGGGTCTCCCAGATCACGTCTCCAGACTCTACAACTCTGAAACTATGCCACCAGGGAACCAATACCCAAACACACGAACCCGTGAGGGACATTTTCAACCCAAGTCATCACAGAGTTCCTTCACCTATGAAGCTCAAAAAGAAGAAAGACAAAAAAGTGTGGATGCTCATGGGAGGAAATACGGAGACAAAGTATGGAGCAAAGACTGAAGGAAAGGCCATCCAGAGGCTGTCCCACCTGGGGATCCATTCCACTCACAGTCACCAAACCTAGTCACTATTGGGGACACCAAAAGGTGCATGCTGACAGGAGCTTGATACAGCTGCCTCCTGAGAGGCTCTGCCAGAGCCTGACAAACACAGAGGCACATGCTCAAAGCCAACCATTGGACTGAGAAAGAGGTCCCCAATGGAGGAGTTAGAGAAAAGACTGAAGGAGTTGAAGGGGTTTGCAACACCATAGGAAGAACAACAATATCAACCAACCAGACCCCCTGGGGCTCCCAGGGACTAAACCACCAACCAAAGAATACACAAGGAAGGACCCATGGCTCCAGCTGTATATGTAGCAGAGGATGGCCTTGTCGGACATCAGTGGGAAGAGAGGCCCTTGGTCCTGTCAAGGCTCAACGCCCCAGAGTAGGGGAATGCCAGGGCAGGAGGCAGGAAAGAGTGGGTGGGTGGGTGGGGGAGCACCCTCATGGAGGCAGGGGATGGGGGGATGGGATGGGGGGGTTTCCGTTCCGGAAGGGAACCTGGGAAAGGAGATATCATTTGAAATGCAAATAAAGAAAATATCCAATAAAAGAAAAGAAAAGGGGAAAAAAAGAAAAAGAAAGTTTCATAAATCGAAAATACCCTGCCAAAAGTTCACACCACATAGCTAAACCCAGTTACACCGATGACTGAGGCTACCACATGCTGCACGTAAGCACTGGCATCAACATCAGAAACCACGAAGACAGTTCCTTCTGGGGGAAGGAAAACTGTTAGAGAAATATCCCTCAGGAGCAAGATTGCTGATCGAATCACCCAGGGTACTCCTGGGGCCTCACAGAATGAACGTCTCTCCACCATGGTCTTGTGAAGGAGCGAGGTCCTTGTCCTACCTGAAAAGGCCCCACCTCTCAACACCATTACACTGAGGATCAGGTTTCACAAAAATATTTGAGTAAGGCATGGGAGACAAATTCAGACCGTACCGGCTATGGAAAACGAAGAGACAAAACAGGAAAATGGTTGTTTTATTCTGAGTCTCACCGAGCCCAGGCCAACCTCAAACCTGCTATGTAGCCAATGGTGATACTGAGCTTCTGACCCTCCAGCACGTACCTCCTAGGTGCTGGGGTTACAGGTATGAGCCGCCATTCCTGGTTTATACAGTGTTAGGAATGGAACCCAGTGCGTGATGGCTAATCTTGGCTGTCAACCTGACAACGTATGGAGTCTACTAACACTCAAGTAGCTGGGCCTGACTCTCAGGGAATTTCTTAATTGGATCGTTTGAGGGGGGAATCCCCACCCTAAACCTGGGTACCCCTTCTGGTGGCAGCCCACGTAAAACGACTTGAAGGGGAGACTTTCTTTTTCCTGCTTGCCCTCACTCTTGCTGGCAAGTTCATCTACCCTTCTGCTGACACATTTACTTTGCTGGTATTGGAGTCTACATTGTTTGGATTCCAACATAGACTGAACAACTCGATGATTCTTGGCCTTTCCGTCAGGAGGCAGCCATTGATGGGCTAGCCATAGCCTGTAAGCCGCTCTAACAAACCCTTTTCATATATCTTCACTCTCTCAGTTCTGTTCCTCTGGAAGACACTGACTCGATGCTAAGACAAGCACTCTGCCAACTGAGACAACAACCGCAGCCCCAAGAAAATTGTTTCAATGTCCATCAGAGGAAACTTAAGGTCCCTGGCCCTAAACCTACCCAATTATGCAATCAATTAATTCTCCATCCAACTCTTCAAAAATACTAAGACATAGAAATATGGAGAGGTCTCCACAGTCAACAGTCAGAAAGGGGGCAGGGGGCACTAGACAGGGAGGCTAGCTAGCGTGCTGAGAAACAGCCTCCATTCAAGCAAAACAGGAACAAGAACATGGTTTTCCCCAAAGAAGCTGAAATTTCTCCAGGAAAAGATCCACAGAGGTCAAAGAGTCAAAAGATCTGCTGACTAACGTTTTCCTTCCCCATACACCCTGCAGATGCTGACCCCACCTCCACACACAGGAATAATCTTTTTCTTTCTTTCTTTTTCCTTCCTTCCTTCCTTCCTTCCTTTCTCTCTCTCTTTCTTTCTTTCCCTTTTTCCCCTTCTTTCTTTCTTTCCTTCTTTCACAACAGGATCTCACTACGTAGTTCAGGCTGGCCTTGAACACTCAGTCTTTCTGTGTGTGGTGTCAGGAGCTGAACCATGACAGTGGTATGTGTGGTGTCAGGGATGAGTTGTGTCAGCGGTGTCCATGCCATCAGGGTTGAGC
This sequence comes from Rattus rattus, assembly GCF_011064425.1. Lineage (NCBI taxonomy): Eukaryota > Metazoa > Chordata > Mammalia > Rodentia > Muridae > Rattus > Rattus rattus. Next base: position 12,859,552 of record NC_046167.1, on the reverse strand, counting down.
TGTGACTGCGTATGTGTGGCGTGAGGTGGTGAGAGCGGGCTACGGTGCCCAGCCGGTCTCACGGTTCTGCCTCCTGGTGATTGCAGGGTCACTCCGAGCTGCCTACCACAGGGGCAGGGGTGGGGAGCTGCAGTGAAACCGTTTGCCAAGGGTGACTGAGGGTGGACGGACGCACAAAGATACTGTAGACTGAAGGGACGCCCAGATCTCACTCACCTCAGCCTCGGCCACCTCCCCCCACTCCGAACCCTAGCGATGCTGAACTCCTCGCTGACGCTGACACTCATCTTCCTGCCCATCTGCCACCTGCTCTCCCACCCACCACACTGGAGTGTTTAATGGAAGCAGCTTTAAAAGAAAGAGTAAGAAAAAAAAATCCAAATGACAAAGAATCGTGTAATTACGCTGCAGCTCCTTGTCCTTGGTAATTTTACGCCTCTGTTGCTATAATTACACATTACATAGAGTTACGGAGTCAGAGGGCTTGTGTGGCCGATCAGTGACATCTGCAGGATTTTCAAATGTGGGGGAAAGGAAAGGAAATCACAGAGAGCCAGGGTTTGCTTGGGTGGGAATCCCTTCACCCCTTGGCCACAGACTCACGCCTTTCCTTGTTCACCTCTGAAAATGGTTTCCAGACTCATGCTCCTTTCTCCACTGAAGGCCACCCGCCTCTGTCCCAGACCCTTGCCACCACAGTCCTTGTCCTGTGTGGCCTCTGACTCTTCTCTTAAAAGCAAATCAGACAGTATTACGGCCACCCAACTTCCTTCGCTGCCTTCTGCTCTCATCTGGATAAATCGTGAGAGCTGGAGGTTTGCATGGTGAAAGCCTGGTCCTCTCTGTGGGGGTGTGAAGACAAATCTTTAGGACACAGGGCCTCAGGGAAAGTGATTAGAAAGGGAGGGGAACTGCATTTAGAAGGGAGTGGTGAAGGTCTGAGAACTGGAGGAGTTCCCGGAAGAATGGCCGGTGTTACAAGGGAGCGGCTGTCTCTCCTCTTGGCGGCCTTAGACACTTCCCATTACAAGGCCTTGTGTGGTTCACCAACACTGGCTCCTTGCTCTTGACTCTCCAGAACTGTGAACTATATCAGGGGTGTGTGTGTGTGTGTGTGTGTGTGTGTGTGTGTGAGTTTGTGTGTGTTTGTGTGTTTTTGTGTTTTTGTTTGTTTGTGTGTGTGTATGTGTGTGTGTATGTGTGTGTGTGTGTGTGTGTGTGTATGTGTGTGTGTGTGTATGTGTGTGTGTGTGTGTGTGTGTGTGTGTGTGTGTGTGTATGTGTGTGTTTGTGTGTGTGTATGTGTGTGTGTGTATGTGTGTGTGTGTGTGTGTGTGTGTGTGTGTGTGTGTGTGTGTGTGTGTGTGTGTGTGTGTGTGTGTGTGTGTGTGTGTGTGTGTGTGTGTGTGTGTGTGTGTTTGTGTGTGTGTGTGTGTGTGTGTGTGTGTGTGTGTGTGTGTGTGTGTGTGTGTGTGTGTGTGTGTGTGTTTGTGTGTGTGTGTGTGAGTTTGTGTGTGTGTGTGTGTGTGTGTGAGCCTCGGGTATTTTGTAATAACAAAAGAGCAGGACTACACTAATACAGCTGGCCGTTGTGTACAGGAGGGAGAGGAGGAGGGGGAGGAGGACCTCTCATCATTGTGATGGTGGGAAAGTCTGACTGTGGTGCTCCACTCTCAACTCATCCCTCAGTCCTCCTAGCAAGGGCTTCACTCCGGGCTGAGAGCACGGGTGAGGCCCAGACTCTATCGCTGTGCCAAGTGCTTAGTGCCCTGGCCCTCCCTGGCACGCAGGGGACCTACAGCAGGCCTCCTGCAAATAGTAATTAAGACTTCCCAGTCCCGCCAGCTCCCTGACAGAGGGGTGTGGTGTTTTCACAACCACACTCTTGAGGTTGACAGGAGCAATGAGGACTAGGTGAAAGGTGAAAAGGTGAAAAGGTGAAAGGTGAAAGGTGGCCTCCAACCCCCATAGCTTTTCAGACCTACCAAAAGGACATGGGCAGCCTCTTGGAACTGGCCTTGTACTTCTCTTCCAACCAAGTCTGAGGGAAAAGCCCATAGCCCTCCTGACTCATGAATTCGAAAGACCCTAGAGCCAGTGACTGTGTTCCCATGAACAAGACAGGGTAGGCAGATGTCATCATGAAGACAAGTTCGGAGCCTGCCCGGCCACCTGGACTCCTCACCATCAGGATCCTCAAAGCCAAACAAATTGCACGGCGCCCTGTCAAACACTGTCTTGTCAGTGCCTATGCCCTCACTGTGTCCTGAGGGCATTAATGCCAGCTGAGCACCCCTTCCCTAGACATGCCCCCACCCCAACTCTACCCTGGACCCCACTACACGCCCTCACCCACACAGTGCGTCACCATGGTCCCATCCAGCTGTGCCCCTAGGGGCCATTTCTCATGAAGCTGACATCTGTCCCCAGGGCACTGGGATGCTGGAGGGAAGGAAACCCAGGGTTGATTGGCGAGGATCAAGGGCCCTGCCAGATGACAAGGACATTGGAGTGATGTGACCTTGTGACTGCACTGTTAGAATAGACTGTTGTGGCCAGGACTCTGGAAAAACAGTGGAATTGACTGTGAAGTCTTCCAGAGGGAGAGGCTTGATATACAAAGCCTAACAGTTGTCCGTTCATCTCATTCCTCTCCTGCTGTGTACTATGAGCTAATGGTTCATCACATAGACTGAGGCGTTGTTCAGTCACCCCTGGACAGCTGTATGGTCCAACTCACAGCAAGATAAGCCATCCCTTTCCCTCCCTCAAATAGGCACCAGGCCTGGGGAAAAGACATTTTCAGGCTCGGTTAGAAAACCTTGAATGTTTTCCCTGTCCTGGCTGAGATGACATGGGTCACAGAAGACCGCCGGCTTTCTAAGTCAATGGGAGCCAGTCTGTATCCCCAACCCCAGGGAGCAGGTCACACTGACAGGAGCTGCAAGGATAGAAATGGCCTCAGGAACCCATGTACCCCACCCCTTCCCACTCACTCCACCCTCTTAATGAGCTCTCTCTCTCTCTCTCTGAGAGACCCTCCAGCCACTCAGCCTCCTGCTTCCTGGTAGGGGCAGTGTCTCTTCCCCAAGAGAACACAGCTCTTTGTGGTCTGGTCTTCCCTGTAGCGAGGCAGAAGAGAGCATGTCTGATTAATGACACCCTGCCCTGGCTTCCTGGAGCTCCCATGACCCATAGTCTCTCCCTGGGGATCTAACTGCTTCAGCTCCTGGTAGCTTCTTCCTTCTCTTTGCTACCATTTGTCACAGGGGTCTTCCCCCGAGTCTGTTTCACACAGAGACATCCCCTTAGAAGGACTTAAGACACATCTAATGACATCTTGATCCCTACTTTGGCCAAATCTACAGAGCCTCTCTCCAAGTAAGATTACACTGAGGAGTCCTAGGCTGACATAGATCCAGGAGGCGGGGTGCGATGTTACAACCCTTAATGTTCAGCAGGGAAACCAAGGCTTGTAGAACTCAGATGTTCATCTAAGACCACATGTACCCAGAGCAGTCACCAACAGCTCTGCTAACTCATCTGTCATTGTCACTAAGCTGTAGTCCTTCCCAGGAGAGTGTTCCTAGCTGGGGAAATGGCCCAGTATTCTGACCAGCTGTGGCTCTTGCTCTGGTCTGTGCTTAGGTAGAGAGACAGGAAGGTGGTGACCTGAATGACTGAATATTACATAAACCTGGATCAGAGAAAAACCCAAAACCTGTCAGGAGGCCTGCTCGAAAGGTGGCCTCCCCCATGCTGGCTCTGAGGGACAAACCTTACTGGAAAGCGGTGCTCAGAAAGGTCTGTGTCTTTGTAGAGGCAAGAGGTCAGAGAAGGGCATCTTCAAAGGTTTCTCTTCATTTAAACCACCACTGAGCTCAACCCAATGCAGGGCACAGATTCCAGAAAAAGCAGGGGGCACTTTGAGCTTTAAAGAGGGCGGTCACCTGGCTGCCGTGCAGATCCCAGACTGACGGAGAAGCGGAGGGCTCAGATCCTGGGCCAGACACCACAGACACACAGAGGGAGGCAGACACAGAGGAAGAATGGTGCTCAGAATAACACAAACGAAGAAAGGGCAATTTTGGCCGGAGGAACCATGCCTTAAAAAAAAAGAGAGAGAGAGAACGGAATTGGTCTAGAACTTTCCACAGGGATGAGTACACGAGGATAGAAGGGAACGGCTTGCTAAGTTTTCAGGTGACCAGTGAAGATCCCCATTTCTCACCTGTGTCAATAGAAATTGGGAGACCCTGCCTCATGGTCTCTGATGGAAGACTTGAATGTGGCCCTCATGACTGCATCTTGGACGGCGTGGGGCAAACGAGCCGTGGGACTGAGGCAATGGACCTGGAGCAAGAATGAGTTTGTGATGTGTCCAAACCCCTGATCTCTCATTTGATCCTGGCAGGAGTAAGAATGGCTCCCTCCCTGTTCTATGCCTGCATACCACAGTGCACAAATCCTCAAGAACCCCACCTCTGCCACCATTGAGGTAGTCACGTAGTCCGGTGGCCAAATTACAGATTTAAGCGCCTGGAATTCCTCCTTGTGCAAATGAAACATTCCCAGGACCTCCCTGAAAGCCTTCTGCCCACTCCCCAAGGTCTATGTAGCCCCTATTACCTCCAAATAAAGAGAGCTGTAACTCTCCTTATTCCCCAGCACTCAAGCCAACCAAGTGCCTGAAAATTGCAGAGTATCTCTGGAAAAGATGTTCTTGGGGGACAAACAATATGGCCTGGGGCTGTGGGAATACTGAAAAAGTCTGAGGTGACCCTGAGCAATTCAAAGGGATACTAGCCGGAAGGGCCCGGCAGAAAGACACCAGGGGAAGGTCACCTTCCCCTGGGTATCGATACTAAAATTCCCACAGGCTGTACTGAAGACATAGATACCACCTCCTGCCTTTACCAAGGTGTATAAGCAGACCAAGAGAAAGACGGAGTTTGTCCAGCAAATCCACAGCTGCCAACGATCCCACAGACCTCCCCGCCTCTGAGGTGACTCATATTGGGCAGTGTTGGGTCAGGGAATCTGAAAGTCCTTCCTGAGGCTTTTCTTCATTCTCTCCTGATGTTTTCCTTCCCAGAACACTTCTATGATCTGATTTTCTGAGAGAGAGAGAGAGAGAGAGAGAGAACACACACACATGTGTATGTGTGTGCATGTGTGTAGAGCCCAGCCGTCAATGTTAAGTATCTTTCTCTATAGCTTCCCTGGTTTGTTTTTTGTAACAGTTTCCCCCAGAACCTGGAATCCATCGAGCTAGTTCCATTGGCCAGTAAGCCTCTGGTTTGCCTGTGTGAGGTACTCAGTAATATCTGCAACAGAAATGACAACCACTTGCTCTCTCACCTCAGCCCCTGTGCATGTGGTTCTGTGTACAAAGTTGTCAACCAGGCCTTCCAGGAGACCCAGAGAACTCAGGATCTGAGGATGGCCTAGACGGAGGTTCCTCTTGGGTTAGGCAGAAGTCCCAGGACAGCAATGACAAGGGAATGAATGGTCTCTACAGCAGCTGAAGGAGCCACTCTAGAGAGAGAAAGAGGAAGGCAGGGTGGAGGGTTGATAACGGAGGGAACCCAAAATGCCTGGGGCCTGACCCAGCTAGAATGGGTCGAAGCCAGACACAGCATCAGATGTAGGCCAAAGGACTGATGACCTCTGGCCTTGTAGGGAACTTAAATCTTTCTTCCTGTTCTGTGCTTCATGAAGCACTGGAGAGGCCTACGTCTTTATCTCTTACTATTTGCTTTATAATTCTCTGTGCTTGAGTAAGCGCTGGAAAACTTAAGTCTAACTTTATAAACTTGCTTTATAATTTTCTGTCAACTAACACAGGCTGTATGGCAGCAGGGAAATCAGTGGAGGATTTAGTGCTAAGGCTCCTTTCTGTCTTGCATGGAAACCTCGCTTCTCAGTGCCTAGGTGAGAGGGCATCTTAGAGCAATTTACCTTTAGTGAACCAGGAAAACAAAGTCAACTTGTAGAAAGGAAAACTTTTACATAAGCAAGTATGCACAGAAATTTATACACATGTATACACACACACATTCAGAGACATATTTACATTTTTTTTTTTTTTTTTTGAGCTGGGGACTGAACCCAGGGCCTTGCGCTTGCTAGGCAAGTGCTCTACCACTGAGCTAAATCCACAACCCCTCATATTTACATTTTTGCCTAGTCCAACTGCCTGTTTTTTCCACTCCCCAAGTATCCATGCTTACACACACACACACACACACACACACACACACACACACACACACACCTCTCTCTCTCCCCCGCTCTCTCTCTCTCTCTCTCTCTCTCTCTCTCTCTCTCTCTGCTCACTTTCTCCTCTCTCTTCTGCCTTCTCTCTCTTCTGCTCTCTCCTTGTCATCCCTCTCAGTTCCTGCACTTTTTCAGGACACGATCACATGACATTCTAAAGCATCCTTTTTTATAAGTTCACAGCCAAGTTCAAACATAAATGCAAACCAAAAATTGAATAAGTTATTACAGGGGTTCCCATTAAGACTGGCTATCTAATTAAACATCCGTTATCTGTCACTAGCTCCACAGGTTCATTAGGAGTTTAAAACAACAATTCTTATGTCTCAAGTTAGCGTGGTTTTGTCAAGAAGCAAATCACCTGCCTTGTGTCTTGTTAGTACTGAAGTTTTGTATAATAAACTAGACAATGTTTTGTATTTTTTATCCTTACACCTCTAGTTATCAGATAGTGGTTTTACAACCAGCCTAAAAGGAATGTTTTCCTTGATCATAAATCTGTTTCAAGATGGCTTTCTATCTCAGTGCAATTAGCCCTGAGACACATAAGGATTGCACAGTCCTAGTTGCAGCCTATGTTATAAAGGGCTCAAATTTTACTTGTATAAATTTAGGAATTCTATATACTCATTATTAGGAATTATGAAATCATCTACTTGTCTACATAGCATTGCCACAAGAGAGTACATCTTTGCTGATCTGCAGAATATCTGCCCAAGAGGGTGGGCTAATACCCAGGGATTGTTATATTAATTTGACAGTGACAGAAAAGATTTATCAGCTCTAAGAAGAAATGCTGAGATGATGTCTCTTTTGGGCCTTGCCTCTTAGAGCTCACCCATCAAAGACCATGCAAAAATGACAGGGCCACCTTTAGGAAAATCGCCTGCTCGCGTATGTAGGTGACTCCTGGCACTGAAAAGCACCATGTGAGGTAGACTTCAAACCACTTCTCACCCTGCACTAACCACTTACTTCATGAGTCCCTTCTCGTCTGCCCTTGAGTGTTCATCCTGTCGGGTCTGTCATGTTTCAATTTCCACCCACTGGCCTGTCCCTAGCCCAAGCCTGGATGACTTCTCTGCTCCAGCATTCCTTTGAATGCTGGTGACTGCCACACACTAGTGGATAACCCCACCCACCCCACCCCCGCTGTGTCCTGGATGGCTGTTGCCTCAGGTACCACACAAAGCTCACTCGCCATCATCCCTGAGTCTGTTCAGACGTCACTTTCTCCATGAAAGTGCATTCAGGCACCAGCTGAATTTCTCCATAAAGCCCGCCATCACCGTGAGTCCTTTAGAAATTAAAACCCAGCATTTTCTATCCCCGTCACTAAGTAGTGTGCCTCAAGGTGCTGGCAGGCTCCGTTCACAGGCCGCCATCATTCGAGTCACGTGAGAGAGATTCGGAGTCTTTTTCTCAAGGGCACTAATCCAACATGCAGGCCCCACCCTCATGACTCATCATCCCCCAAAGGTCCTGCCTCCAAATGCCACCATTTTTTGCATTAAGATCTTGACACACAAGTTTGGAGAGTGCATGGTTTGCATCTGAAATGTCCTCCACAGGCACGTGTCTTAAGTGTTTGTCTCCCCACTGAAGACACTGTCCCTGTGGTTGTAGAACTCCTAAGAGACAGTGGGTCACCAGGGCAGATCTTTGATCATTATATCTACCTTTAATCTCATCTTAGCTCTCTCTTCTTCCTGGCCTACCATGACGGGAACAGCCTTGACCACAATCTCTCTCTGCCATGAACTCTTTCGTGCCTTTCCCAACAACAAAAACCTGAAATGAGTCAAAATACATCTCTCTTCCCTTACGTTGCCCCTGTTCAGGGGTTCGGCTCTCAACCACACAGACATGAACAACCCAAGCTTCCCAGTCATTCAGCCACCAGCCACGCTGTATCTGGTAATCTCACCACTCTATTCAAAGATTAAAACTTGCTCCCTGTGTTTGATGGAAAGTGTAACCAAACAATGATACCACTCTAAGCTCCTCCTGAGGGTTCTTTAGGTCACATAATGACATAGCTATGACCTTTTCAGGGGCCTTCTGTGGCCTACGTCTAGGTCATGGCCTCCAGCCCATGTTCATAGAACACCCCTCTGTACCTTCTCACAAAATCTCCGTAAGTTAGAACATATGGGGCCTATTTTACAGAGATCGAGCAGAGGTTTCAGATAGTGGAGAATGCCTCAAATCCCCAAGGCTGCTCAGTGCTCAATATGGAGCCTCAATCTGTCTTTGGGACCCTAGTAGCCTTGTTCATGCTGTTATCTGTCAATACAAAACCCTAGACTCTGCTGGGATCAGCCTTCTTGGTTGAAAATGAGGGACAGAATACTTCAGGGAGGGTACAATTTCTTCATGGCATAGCATGGGTTACATTTTTTTTAATCCCAAGGAGAATTTTAATTCATTCCAACCAAAATAAATGAAGGGGGCTACAACATGCAAACAAAGTTGAGAATGGAATGTCTATGAAGAGAGACGCCCTCTCTAAACTCCCTGCCTGGTCACATGGCCTGCCAATCTCTGCAGAGGTGACAATCCTCAGTGTGACATATGGGAAAATGGAGTAAGAAAGGAACATCCAGGTATCTGTGTTTATAGAGAGAACAAGCTTGCACTAGGTCAGACTTGAAAAATGACCCTCCCAGTCTGGAGCCCTGCTCCTACCCTCAATTCTAGGATGATAAAAACCACCCAAATAGATTATGACAGAACAGATATTAGGGTAGAAAATGACCTTAGATGTCACCTGGGCTGCTCACAGTCAGCCATGTATATGTTAGAGTTAGCCAAGAGTTGTGAACAACCAGGGCCAGCCCTCTTTAGGATAGCTGAGCTGGGGTGGGGCTGAGAATCAATGTGTTTTCAAAGCTCCTCACCAAGTGTTTGTGGGGTATGGCCACAGGACAGGTCCAACTGCTTCACTTTAGAGATGAGGGAGCCAGGCTAGAGAGATGACTCAGAGGTTAAGAGCACTGACTGCTCTTCCAGAAGTCCTGAGTTCAAATCCCACAACCACATGGTGGCTCACAACCATCTCTAATGAGATGAGGGATCCAACTGTGGGGCTTTAGATGGAGTTTTCTCTATCAGGAGTCATGCAGGGAGCAGAGCAGGCAGGGCAGTAGAAGCAGGAGGCTGCTTGCTCACATGTGGGCGGGTCAGCAAGCAGAGTGGAATGAACTCTGGCCTCCAGATGATGGGGTCCGCCTCCCCTTTAATCAGACTCAGACGCAGACTGTGGGATGATGCCACCCACATTCAGGTAATGTCCCAGCTCCCTTAGGGACAACCCCCATCAAACAGACCCAAAAGTATACTGCATTAATGCCACAGGCATTTCCGAACCCCACCAAGCTGACCATGGAAGTGAACCATCACACTTCAAAGTGCAAGATCCTGTGTGTGTGACCCTAGGTAGACCTCAGATTCATTCAGTCTTGACTCTGTACTAACTAGTTATGGGTTCCTTGACAAATGAATGAACTTCTGTGTGATTTGTGTTCTTCCTGTACTAAGTGGGGATCGTAGCGACACCAACTATACATTTGAACTTATTTTGACCAAGTCAATTGAATGGCACCACCACCAGCTCCCTTACAGCTGAGAGCCGAATCCCTTGAGGAAAGTGGACACTGGAAAGAGCCAAAGCACTTGTCCAAGGTCGCACAGCATGGTAGGGGCAGGTCGGAACTGGACCACAGACCCGAGACTCTCTTTAGCCTATGGATTTCCCATAGATGCTATTTGCCAGGACACCCATATCCGCAGCATCTCTCAGGCCTGGCTGGCTCACTGTATTGCTTTTAATGAGCCCGGAAAATCAACTCCTTGTTAGAACTCCTGTGGGGAGGACATGGAAGGGAGGAAGCCGCTGTCCCCGCAGCCTCCACAGTCATCTGAGCCCCTGGAAGGAGACTAATGAAAACCATGAATCCTGGGCTGCATCAGGCATCAACAGCTGTGGGGGGTGGGTGGGGGTGAGATGGGTAGAGAGGGAGAGGGAGAGAGAAGAGCTGATTTGCAAATGAGCATGAACTGCTTAGCTGTGGATTTAGTGTCCGAGGAGGGACCATCCGTCACATTTATGGGAGAGATAATTGCTTAGGATCGCCCAGAGCAGCAGACAGAGGCGCTGCAGGAAACAGGTTTGGACAGGCCATAGGGGGATGCCTGGAATCAGCAAGAAACTCCAGACAAAAGCCACCGTCAGGTAGAAAGAGCTGACCCAACCGACAGGAGTCTTTCCGCCTATGGTGTTTGCTCACACTGGGGTCACTGCTCCCTCAGCTCCTTCCTTATAAGACCTAGCTGAAGGACTAGAGCAAATCAATCAAGCAAACAGTAGAGGTAGCCATGGAGTGTCAAGAGGACGCGTCCAGAAGCAGAAATCAAGACATGACCATATTCAGTGGCAAATGCTATGTGGCCCAGTACCCCTCTCTCTCTAGACCTCAGGTCCCTCTCTCTTTCTCACTATTGATTAATTTCTTCCATGGTTTCATGGTTTCATGTAATGCATTCTGACTACTCTCATTCATTCATATTCTCTCTCTCTCTCTCTCTCTCTCTCTCTCTCTCTCTCTCTCTCTCTGCCGTCCTACCCACCCCCCTGCAATCCCCACACCCCTCTCTATAGATCCTTTTCCATGTCCACACCCTTTAGGTTTATGACCTCCCATTGGGTTTAACCAGAACTCTGTGTGTGGCCATGGGCATGGAAATGTCCAGTGGTGCCTGGTGGGTTCAGCAGTGGACACGCATCATAAATATCAGCTCCTCCTCCTCCTGCAGAATCCATTAGTTCAGTAGGGAGGGGCAGGGTCCTCTGAGCCCTCCCTCCTCCCATGATTGGCTATGGACAGGTTCAGTCTTTTGCAGGCCTAGTGTAGGCTGCCCCAGATGCTGTGAGTCCGTGACTGGAATGGCTGTGCTATGCCCAGAATATGCACAGAAGGAAAGGGAGCAAGTAGTACATTTTAGAAGAAAACACTGGAGTAGAAAATTTTAAGTGAGGATAGAGTGAGGGAAGAGGGGAGACCAGAAGTCAGGGTGGGAAATAGCTAATCGGCTAAGTCTGTCCTAGAGAGTTCACCAAACTCCAGCTTTCTGAGTCCCATGGAAGACAAAAAGCAAGGCTCACCTAGGTAGGGCCAGGCAGGGCAGTTAGTGGTTCTATGTAGGGCTAGCAGATGCATACACTGTGCCCTGGACCTACTGGTAATGACAGCAAGGAAAATGTCACCCGCATTCCCCACTCAGTTTCCAAAGGGACTGAGGGCAAGCCAACTGTGGCCCTAGGATGTTCCTCTAGTGGCAGAGATTTTGGGGGAACCAGGTAGATCGGGCTTGAGATGCCAGCCCAGGGCACTAAGATCTAGCCCACTGGGATGGGCAGGGAAGACATTTGAGATTTGTAAGCATGGAGAGAAGACCTTGCCAGTGTAAGGATGACTATAGGCAGGACCAGCAGGAAGGGAGAGGCAGGGATGTGTGTAGCCTCAAGGCAAGAGTTGAGGCAGCAGCCCCTGGGAGCCGGTCTACCCAGCCTCTGCGTTCTCATTAAGTTTGAAAACTGGAGGAGGCTACCTCGGGCTCTGTCTGCCTCCAAGCACAATTTTAAAGACTTCAGGGTGGATATAGTGTGGACATGTGCATTGGCCCCAGGGAGCAGATGTAGGGGAGAGGGTCTGTTTGTCAGTCTGGAATCTCTAATCCTCATTAATCAGAGCTGAGAAATTGTCCTTCGAAAACTGGCTTTCCCACTAGCAATGCCAAATGCTCAACTCTTCCAGAAAGCCATAATGGGACCACCTCTGAAGCCCCATCCACAGCGACAGAGTCCCAGTTACACAATAGAGGCAGTTGCTTATCCATCTCTAAGACTTAACTCCCTTCAAAGAGTGTCCCCTCACATAACACCTCTGCTGGTCTCTGAGCCACCTGCAGCTCAGGGCTGTCCCCTGGAATCTGCCTGGCTGAGTCAGTGTCATCATAGCCCAGTTTCCTCTTCTGTCCCAGGCAGCTCCATTCTAGGTCCTTGCCTGGTTTGGCATCCTGCTGAGGACAGCTCAGGATGTCATGGTGGCAGGTCTATCAACTCTCGGACCCTAGTCTACAGTCCATGGAATTGTGCCACTCACAGTTTGGTCTTCCCTCCTCTGCAAAAGCTCTCTGAAAATGCCTAGAGGTATGTCTCCTAGGTAATTCCAAATCCAATCTGGCCAACAGAGAAGACTCGCCGTCACTCACACAGCATAACAATGTCACGTCTGCCTCATCAGTGAGGTGTTTAAGCAGACGATAGTCCCCTGACAGTCTGGGATGTATCAGAAAGTCCCCAGCCTTGCCCTCTTGTTTTCCAGGGCTTAAGACCATACCCAAAGGGCCAAAAGCTCACACAAAGACTGAGGACACTTGGAGCCTCTCACCTTCTAGTGGCAGCTGGGGCTGCAGATGGGTCAGGAGGGAGGACCTTGTGGAAAGAGGAATGCTAGCTAGGGTTTGAGTGTGTCCTCCAAGGGTGATGTACTGGACACTCAACACAACACAAGAGTGTTGGGATGTAGGATCTTGGGGGTGGGAGTGGGGGTGGGGTGGTGGTTCGTGAACAAAGAAATGGTGTTGTTCTCCAGGGAGTGGGGAACATGTTCCTCACACAAAGATGACTTCAGCCCTGTCTGCCCACCTCCTGTGAGGTCTCTTGCCCTTGGCCCTTCTTCCATTGGGCAAAAAGCAAAATGGTCCTTTCAGATGAAGCCCTTCCACGATGAACTCCCAGACTTTAGAATTGCAAAATATAAACCTAATTCTCTTCATAAATTACCCAGCATCGGGAATTGTGTTGTAATATCATAAAATAGCTAAGGAATGAATCGGGCTGAAGTTAGGTGGGAAGAAATGAGATAGCCAGCAAAGTAGAAAGGACGTCTCATGCTGACCCAGGCAGTAGCAGAAAGGAAATGGGACACGAGGTTCTCAGGCAAGGATTGGGAGTAGGGAGTATCTACAGTCTGATTTCTTCTATACCCACCCCCAAAGACTTTAAATCTGAATATCTTCAGCCCCCATGGACTCATGGCTCTGTTCACTCAGGGGAACCGTGGATAAGTCAGTCAGCAGCCAGATGTACACTGGGCCCCAACGCCAGCTCCGGTCAACCTGGACAAGACACTCATCTTCAGAGGAGGCTGGAGTCCTTGTCAGTGGTTAATACCATACCACAAGGTAAAGTCCACTGGCCTCTCCCCTTCTGAGATGAAAACACAGGGAGCCAGCCTCAGGGTTCTGTGGGATGTGTTTAAGCACACAGAGCCTCCCACAGAGCCGCCCACAGAGTCAGAGGTGAACTCTGCTCCTGGGGGCTTCCAACTGTTCTAACCCTTATGACCCACCACCCACCCCTAGCAATCTAAATCTAGCAGCTAAGGTTTACCTCCTGAAGATCGCACAACCAAGTTCCAAACCCATTTCCTCTGACCCAACCCATCCACACACCCCTAAGGATCCCACAATTGCCCAAAACAACACTTCAACCAGGAGCAGAGTTCAAGCACGTGAGCCTGGATAGGGGGCTTTCACATTCAAATCATATTATCTCGTGGCCCTGGAGTCTAGACGTTCGCAGTGAAGTTTTGAGCTGAATTGATTTCTGGTGAGGGCCACTTCCAGGTGTCCAGAAACTAGCCTTCATTTCACCTTCATATGGTGGTCAGAGAGGTCGTCTCTCCTGTGTCTCCTTTTTATAAGGGCGCTCTAATTCCATCCATGAGGGTCCTACAATGACCCAATTACTCTTCCACAGCCTACATCAAATCACATCAATCTAGGGGTTAACATTTTATCTATGGGTTTGGGTGGCTCTGGGTTACAACCATTTAGCCCCACTGAGCATCGGTTAAAGACTTTGAAGAAAATGTAAGTTAATGTAATGCTTGCTGCTGGGGCTGGAGAGACAGCTCCACAGTTAAGAGCACTGTCTGCTCTTCCAGAAGACCTGGGTTCAATTCCCGGAACCCACACGGCAGCTCACGACCATCTATAACTCCAGTTTCATGGGATCTGATACCCTCTTCTGGCCTCCACGGCCACTGCACACACGTGGCACACAGACACACACGCAAGGCAAAACAGCTATGCCCATAAAATAGTAAATTTCAAAATATGAAATAATAATAAATAAATCTCTTACTGCCTGAAAGAGTGGGTAAAAAGACTTACTAAGTTGGGGAACTGTGTGGTCACGAAGAAGCAGAGACTCCAGGCTCAACCCAGCAAAGCTTTGTTTGGGGGAGAAAAAAAAAAGTCACTGTTAACAAACACCCTGAGGCTCCATGAGCTGCCTGGGGATCCAGGGTGATTAGGAGGAAGAGGAAGAGGAGGAGGAGGAGTGAGAGGAGGAGGGGGAGGAGGAGGAGGGGAGGAGGAGGAGAGGAGGAGGAAGAGAAACAAAGGAGGAGGAGGAGAGAAAGAAGGAGGAAGAGAAGAGAAGAGGAGGAGGAGGAGGAAGAGAAAGAAGAGGAGGAGGAGGAAGAGAAACAAGAGGAGGAGGAGGAAGAGAAAGAAGAAGAGAAGGAGGAAGATGAGGAGGAGGAGGGGGGGAGGAGAAGCCAGAGAAACTTACAATAAAGAGAAGCTTGAGAGAGGCTAGTACCTGTCCCACATGAACTGGAGATGCAGGAAGCTTTCATAGTCCCACCAGCCCAGAGCATGGGCCCAGTTCACCTTGCTCACCAGGTTAGGGTACGGCTGTCAACGTCTGAATAAGACAGTGGTAAAGCTGAACTGCATGTATCCTGAGAAACACTCTTTAGCCCTCAGGACGACACAGAGATGTCAGAAAATACTTCAGGGACACAGGGTGGAACAGTTGGAGCATCTATCCATGGGACCCAAAGCTGCCCCATAGTGACGTTTGAACTCATCCCTCCTCCTGGTGAAGGCAGAGGTGAGATGGGTATGAGGGTCAGAAGAGGTGGCCCCCTAGCTGTGCCACATGTCCCAAGATGACCCCCCTTTTCCTATTTAAGCAGCACAACGGGAGTCAAGAGGGCTCGGTGTTTGGTTACAGTAAAGACAGAGCCTCTTCTAGGGCTATTGACACAGCCAGGGATTTCAGGCACCCGTGTCTGAAAGAAGTTGTCCCCACCCTCAGGGCTTAGCAAACTGGCCAGTTCATTGAGACGTACTCCTGTGTATCCGCCATGTATCAACCCAACCACCGTTCTTACTTTCCGGTGGCTGTGATAAAATATCCTGACCATTCCAGGGCAGAGTCCATGCTGGTGGGTGACAAAGCTGGTCACATCACACCCACAGGAAGGAGCAGGGAGTGATTAATGCCGTGCTGGATCCTGTGCACCATTTCATACAGTCCAGGGTTCCCACCCAGAGAACGGTCCCATCACAGTTAGGAAGGGTCTTCCCACACCAATTCACCGCAGGCAAGCCCAGATGCTCATCCTGACAAGCTGACACTTAACAGTGGGTATCAGGCCATCACTCCTGGCCATTGGGTGGAACCCTAATCAATGATTTTGGCTTTCCTACTATGACTTCACCCAGCTCCAGACAAGCAGGGCTAACTTACAACTGAACCAAATGGGAAACAGAGCATGCGGGGCCAGACTCCAACAGCCTCAAAGCCAAAGTTGCCCTCTGCCCTGGTTTAAATACCCTTTGTCCCTTCTGAAACTCATTAAATCCTGAGAGAGAGGGGGGGGGCAGGCAGGCAGAGAGGCAGAGAGGCAGAGGGGCAGAGAGAGAGAGACAGAGAGACAGAGAGAGAGAGAGAGAGAGAGAGAGAGAGAGAGAAACAGAGACAGAGTCAGACACACACACAGAGAGAGAGAGAGAGAGAGAGAGAGAGAGAGAGACGAAGACAAAGACAGAGAGGGAGGGGGGAGAGGGAGAGAGACAGAGACAGAGACAGAGAACTTTTCTTTTCACCATTGGGTGCTTTGAGATATCTCAGGGCTCCAGCACACCTATCAGAAAAGTGAACTGAAGTAACCACTTTCCTAACTTTCCCAGTCTGTGGTGCTGTGCTATAAGAAACAGACTAAGAAACCGTCCCTCCACAGTTGCTACAGGGATGAGAGAAAGGGACATTGCCCAGACATTACCTTATCTGGACATAAAAGATCTCAGAAGCCAGCAATTTAAGGAGTAATATCAAAGACCACTCCCCTAATGGCTTTATACAAGGGAAGCTTTGGGATGAGTTAATGCCTGGGTTGGCTAAAAGGCAGAGAAATGCAAAGACGTAAAATCAGAAATTTGAAGGGATGTCCTATCTGAAGGTCTTGTGCACCCGGTCAGGCATCGCAAAGGACTCTAGAGTGCACTGGGCAGACTCTGACACTATGTGGGAGGCAGGGGGACTAGAGCCCGGATAGGAACCAGAAACACATCTTGTTTCCTGCCAGGGGCCTTTATACTCAACCGGCTTTCCCCACCAGGGCTCAGCATCCAGAGTGGAATGAGAGAGTTTGCTAAAATAATTAATGGCCAAGACGGTATAGAAACCCAAAGGGAACGGATATTAAATAGATGTTAAATGTGACATGACATTTACAACTACCAATTAAAAACCCAATAATGGAGAACAAAATGTTATTCAGTGATTTCGGCAAAGAAACCTCTTTTGAAGAATGACTGAACCCAAGATTTGCACATGCTAGGCAGGCGGATCTCTTACAGAGACACATCCTCCGCCCTTGGTTTTGCTTTGTTTTGTTTTGTTTGTTGTTTGAGATAGGATCTTACTCTGTCACCTAAGCTGATCCTTCTCTCTTAGCCCAAGTTCTAGAATGGCCACCATGCAGGGCACACACTCTCTTGTGATGTATCAGTTATGCTGAGCGACATAACCACAGCAATATATGAAAGAAAGTCGAGACACTGCCTGTTACACAAAACCAGTCTGGTGAACCCAACCATCTTTGTTGCCTGGAGATTTGGTGAGGATTTTGAGAGAAGAGACTGGAAAAGCACTTTGTTCTGCCTGAAAGAGGAGTAGACAAGTCACCTGGGTTGGGTACCTGGGGACAGGGAAATACAGAAACACCCCTGGGAAGAATGACATCAGAAAAGCATCTCTAGCAGACCTCTGAGTAACTTGCTGTGACGTAAGCCTCCATGCCTGTCTCCCCATAAGGTCTGTGGGTTTCCTTCTCACCAGCGTTATATGCAAAGAGACTACTTTAAATTGTTCCCAAGTTGGAACAGGGTAACATTAGAGGCTGTTCCCAAAGCTGGGAACGGAGGTTAAGGGGTGGTGGACACCCATGGGATGAACTCTATTATCACTGGGCACTGACCACCACATCTTAGACACAGAACTACACAGAGGCAGGTGACCACTGGGACAAAGCACACTGGGGAAAATTGATAGAATCCACCAGCACATAGGTCTGTGACCAGCTGAAGCCACCAGCTGCATGCATCCCTGATTACTCCATTTGTGTGGTGCTTTGGTCTTCCTAACTCAGCAGACCAGCCATGGGCATGGGAAGGGAGGGGGAACAAACAAAAGAGAACAGAAGTTTGTCATAGAAGAAATTCATACACACACACACACACACACACACACACACACGCACACACACAATCACACACACAAAGACGCATACACACAGACACACATAGACACACACATATACATATACACACATACACACGTATACACAGAGACACACACACATAGTCACACACACAAAGACACATACACACATACACAGACACAGAGACACACATACACATATATACATAGACACACACAGAGACACACACATACTCATACATACATACACATATACACATACACACATACATATACACACAGACACACATACAAACACACATACACACACACATACACACACACACACACACACATACACACACAGACACACACACACACACACACACACACACACACACACACACACACACACACACACACACGATGTATTTTTCACTCCACACTCAGCTCTGGAAACCCAGCTGCTCGCCCTGTATGTTAAATGTAGGCTCATTTTAAAAAATAGAAAAACACCCGTATCTATAAAAGTGACTGAATTCATCTGAGAAAGATCTCCCCTGCCTGTCCCCCAACCCCCCGTGCACCCCCATGATGCTTCTGAGCTTGACACAACTAGCAATAGAAACGGAAGACTGTAATTAAAGCAAGGCTGGCTGATGCTGCAGTTCAAATTAAACTCCTTTAAAAAAAAAAAAACATTTTCAATAAAGCAAGGCTAAACTCAGCATGCCTTAGTCATTACTGTAGCATTTCTCTTCCAGAAGGATTAACAAACACCAAGTGCAGGGCTGAGAAATTTTGATCAAACAAAGTGTCTTAAAGGGCTTTCTCCACTCCCTCGTTCATTAACACTGCATGACCGAGATTCAGTTCGTTGTGTAATGTAGGTGTGCACACGCATGCTGTGACATTTGTACCTGGTTAGGACAATGAAACCTTCTGTGGGATTGATCATCTCTTTGAGGATCTGTTGGGGGAAAGCCTTACATAGGAAACCGTAGGTGACAATGAACGGCTCTGGGTATAGAAACAAAACGTTTGGCTCCATTGTGAGAGCAATGGTATTGAATTTGGGAACAGAAGAACAGTGTGGTGATGCTCTCAAGGGAGCTGAGCTGGGTTAGAGAGCAAGTCTGCTAGCAAACCAGAAAGACCAGACAGACATGTGGAGGAGGCTTTCCAGGAAGTGAATGCCAGAGTTCCAGATGACAAAGCCCAGCTCTGGACAACACTGTCTGCAGCCTTGGACCCTCTGTCCTAGCACAGGGCACTGGGATCTAGAAAAGAATCACAGGAAAAGGAGGGAGACAGCAGGTGGGAGGGAGAATAGGGGAAGGGAACCAAGAGGACAGGAAGGTTACAAATGAGTTTGGTCTTATAAGGCTGGAAGTGAGTCCTAAATACTGACCGGGAGACCCCCCACCCCCAAGTGAGACAGGAGAATGGAGTTTGATGCAAAGGCAAGAGGTTTATTTTTCTGGTGCATCAGGGTCGACCCTCAATCAGCCCCTCCTGGCGAGTGACTGGAAGGCAACCCCGCATGGCTATAACAAGCAGTTTTTATACTTTTTAGGGGTACAGGTTACATCAGCAAGGTTACAGTTTAAACTTACTGGCTAAACATATTGACCTTTGAGTCTATTGGCTAGCAAGCATATGACATGCATTTGAACTCTATCTGGGACCAGAGGGTCAGGTGACTATCAATCAGTACATTCTTCAGGTTTTCAAGAATGTTCCTGCTCGTCTGGAGAACTGTGGGTGGAGAATGGCACTTGGCCTAGCCTTCACCTGAGGTGGTGGACGTTAAGGCTGGTGAAAGCCCCCAGGGTCCTTCAGTCTCATTCAGGAGAGATCAGCTGAATTAAAAGGGGGCATCATGTGTTCTCTAAGTATGTGACCTAAGAGTAGAAGGGAGACTGGCTGGGGAGGAAGGGTCCAGGGAAAGGAGAGAGGAGCATCATGGGAAGTCAGTGGGGAACATCAGAATAGGAGCTAGCTCATGTGTGTATGATACATACAACCTACCAATATACACACAGTGCTACCACAACATTCAGAACGAAGTGAAGAGGACCCTGCAGGCAGGGAAGAGGTGAGGATGCTCAGGTTGACTTTGTCAGACTGGGTCAGACCTGGGGAGGTTCCCTGTCAGCCTATTTAAAACACAGTACAGTTGGGGGAAAGTTTCAAGGCGGCAATCATTCCCATTTCCGGTGTGCAATAAAGCTTGAGGCGTGACTACTTAGAGACTCCGTTACAGGACCGGTGACTGCCAGGGTGGATCCTACAGCCAAAGGGCCTAGACTCCAGTGAGGTCTCGGACTGAGACAGCATGGATGTGAGCAGGCTATCAAATACTCCTTTCCTCCCCCTAAGGATAGGTCCTACTAACCTGGAGCCAAAGAGAAAAGGGAGAGATAGTCTGGGCGGGGAAATTTGGGTGAGCTCTGCTCCACAGATAGCAAAAACGTCACCAAGTCCTTAACAATATTTACTCCCAGCTTTCTGGGTGGGAAAACGGGCATTTTATCTCCCCCACTGAGGAGAGGTCCTTGCATGTTTAACATTGCTGGTTTTTCTAGTGGTCTGTGGGCAAAAAGACCTTTGTGTCTCCAACGTCGAAATCCACAGGGCTGTATGATTAACAACAACAACAACAACAACAACAAAAGTATCCATAGCAAAGGACGAGGGATGTAAGACCCAAGGAAATCTACCCTCGAAGGCCTGAGGAAATTTCTAGGACAGGAACCAGCAAGTGTCCCAAAACCCAATCCCTTCTCAGTCTCTGCGATGTCCCCATCCTTTCCTCCAACCCCATCCTCTACCCGGCTTCGTTCCTCTCTCCAGAGTCACATTTTTCTCTCAGTCCACATGTTTGTATATAGTGAGCCCGCAGTGCACAGACAGCCGCAAGCGGAAAAACCCAGACCACGTCAGAATCTACAACCAACAACACCCCACCCCCACCCCAAGTAGGAGCCGAGCCAGCGCGCATGCGCACACCCAAGAGGCTGCTCCAGAAGGACTCCGAGGCTGGAGAGGAAGTGTAAAAGATGAGATAAAGAAAAGCAGTAAGAAGAGAGGAGAAAAACATGGTGGGAGGCCAAGGAAGACAGAAGACTGTTTCTCTTCCCACTCCGAGGAAGTGTGATGGTTGCTCCCGCATCCTCTGTGAAAGGATTAAAAATAAGGGAAAGTCTGGCATCAGCTGGCCACCTCTGGAATCCCCCTTCATCCAGCCCTTATTCAGTAGCTACCAGACAAGAACAGCCTGTCAGATCCTCCGTACCCACAAAAGGCTCTGGGGAATGTGTCCTTATCGTGACCTAACTTCCTGTCAGTCTCTCTCCAGACTCCCGCCTCCATTCACACCTTACCTCTTCTATCCCTGATGGTCACCTCGCTGAAGATGAATCGGACCAAAGGACGGAATCCACACTACCGTTCCCTCCGGTAATCTTTAAAACCCTGCCCTCCAATTACTCCTAAATGAATCATAGCGCAAAGATGTCGGCTGGAGGGGTTAGGGTCCTGCAGCCCTCTCCATGCCCCATGGCTGCACTCTGCTTCTGCAGCAGGGCCACTGGGCATGACGTGAGCAGTCTTCTAGCTCAGGGGGCCGACCCTCCCATGGTACTTTCAGATGTGCTCCCCCACCCCTTGCTTATTCTGCTGGACAAACAACAAATTCTTCCAGATGCCAGGCCAGGTACAAGGCACCATCGATACAGCCATTAACGCAATCATTAATTCAAGATCCCGCTTTCCTGGACTTGTGAAGAGCATTCAGGAGAAATGCTCCCATTGCAGGGTAAGCCAAGAACATGGAAAAAATGTTGTATGTGGAGAGTGGGGTTAGGATGAGTCAAAGGCAACTCCCTTGACTGGTAGAATTCAAACAGATCTGGAAGCACATGTTTTAGGGTTGCTTAAACAATGTAAGAGTACTTCCTCTAAGTTCAGGAGGCTACAAAACTCCAGGCAAGGTGTCGGTGAGGTTGAAGACTCTCTCCTTGGCCTCTAGATCTTGTCTTTTTCTCTTCCTTGCATGGTCTGTGGTGGTATATATGCCTGTGTTCTAACGTCCCTGTAAGGACACCAGTAAGGAATCAGGTTTCAGCCTGCTGACTTACTTTACGATTTATTTTTGGCTTATACATAACAAGTCAGTCACATCTTTGAGGGTCTATCTTCAAAAGCAACTAAATCTAAGGTGTGGGGGATTAGGACTTCAACATACAGATTCTGGAAAGGTCCAATTCAGCCGAAAACTCTCAGGTGCTAATCTAACCCAAAATCTAAGCACAGAGAGAAGGAGTTGGTGTTGGTTTTCCCCTTTCCCCCTTTATTGTGTCTGGACTGCCAGCCCGTGAAGTAATGTCACCTACCTCAGGATCGGTGTTTCCTCATAAATTAATCCCTGGAAATGCTCTCATGGGCCTGGGGAGAGGGCTCAGTCAGAAAGAGTTTGGCACGAAAGACCTGAGCTTAGATGCTATGTGTAGTGCCATGTGCTGTAACCCAGAGTTGTGGGAAAAGAGACTGGAGGATCCCTCAGCTTTATGGCCAGCAGGTCCACACAATGGAGCGCTTCAAGTTGAGTGAGAGAACCTGTCACAAAAGGTAACGTAAGAAGTGATGGAGGAAGAGAAGTATCTTCCTCTGACTTCTGACCTACACACACAGACACACACACACACACACACACACACACACACACACACACAGAGAGAGAGAGAGAGAGAGAGAGAGAGAGAGAGAGAGAGAGAGAGAGAGAGAGAGAGAGAGAAACTCTCCCCAGACAGACAGACAGACACACATTCCCATGGTTAGGTCTACACCAAAGTGATTTAAAATCCCGTCACATTGACCATCTATAACCACTACACAGAAGAGAGTTTTTAAAGTTAATATGGATGACAACTAAGCTGGGAAAGGAAGAAACTGGACTCAGGAGTCTGGCCTCCATGCACATGTCTTTGGAGAAGGTGAATTTTCAGTGTTGCAGAAGTCTGAGAAGGAACCGTTTATACCCAGCCGTGGGGGCTGGGGCCCCCCAGGTTCTTCCCTGCCACAGCCTGGTTCATCCTTCCTTCTGCACCAAGCACGTTATTCACCGAGCAATTCTGAACAAATGTAAATCAGCCTTCGTTATTTACCTGAAAGACTCCAAGTTGGCCAGGCACATCTGTGTTTACTGCAGCGCTATTCCCAACAGCAAAGTCCCAGAACCAACAGAGGTGTCCAAGGAGGGAGGAATGGATAAAGAAAATGTATACAACACACACACACACACACACACACACACACACAGACACACACACATGGACACACACACACACACACACACACACACACACACAGACATACACACACACACACACACAGAGACACACAGACATAGACACACATGTATACACACACATATACACATATACACACAGAGTCACAGACAGACATACACACAGACACACAGACATAGACACACATGCGTACACGCACACACGCACACACGCACACAGGAATTGTTTAGCCATAAGAAAAAATATGTCATTAGCAGGAAATGAATATGACTGTGGACCATCAAATAGGCAAATCAAATTAGCCTTGGAAAGCCAAGTGTTCTGGATTTTATACTAAAACGTGAGGTTATATATGTACAGAGAGTGCAAAAGTAGCAAGTAAAAATTGTCTAAGGGAATAAAGGGACCAGAGGAGGGGGGAGAGGTAAGGAGCAGCTGGTAGCCAAGAGTGGGAGTAGCATGCCAAAGTACATTATGTCCTTGCCTGATGTCACCCAGCTTAATGGAATAAAATACGCACGCCACAGGTAGACCGATAATACAGACATAAATAGATGTGCACCTCACTGGCTGTGTTCTCTGTAGACCCTGACACAGCTGGCCTCTCTGAAATGGAGGAGTTTATGCCAGACCCAAAGAGAGAACCAGCTATGAAAAGGGCAAGAAGAACCAATATTGTTCCCAGCAGAAGATATGAGTGCAAAAACCCCAAGGCAGGGAAGGGTTAAGTGTGCTCAAAGAACCCGAGAAGGTTAGTGTGGGCGAAGACCGAGATACAAGGAGAATGTGATATGGGATTCGAGCAGGAAGGTCAAGCAGGGTCCTGGCTAGGCTGTGACCGGGAGACATCTGCACGCACCTCGATGAAGCCGGGAGCTAGAATATTAATAACAGAACAGGAAAGAGCTCCTCGGGTGAGCGAGGACTTTGACCTTGGGAGAGAAGGGCTGCCCCTCTTCTCTGCGTTCACAGATTCAGAGCCTGTAATGGATGCCTACGGAAGGGGTGTGTGCACAGGTCGAAGGGATAAATCAGTCCAGGGAGGAACGTAGGCGCGATCAGCAGTGCGTTTGACGGGACACATTGGCAAACCTGCTGTTTTGTATAAGGGCTGTCCTAAGATAGCCAACCCGTGCCCCTTGGCTATCCCTGGCACCTGCAGCAGCAGGCTGAAGTACCTATTACCATGTACAAGTAGGCCACTGCGCTACCCACAGGCAAACCAAACTTTTCCTGCAGAACCTTTGGAATTAGGTCTAAAAGCTGGGGGAGTTGTGATTGAGTGTGAAACCGCAGACCACAAAGCACGCGGGAACTGTGGCTGAGCCCGGGTCAGTGGGAATAGCAGCTCTGCGTTACGGTGGGGCTTCTCCACTCTTCCCCCGCTCCTCCTGCTCCTCCTCCCTTCCTGCCTCTGGTCTTCCTCCTCACCAGCACCGGTACCTCTGGTTGTGGTGGTACCACCCACGTCCGTGGACCCTGAGGTCCACACTAAAGCCCACAAGAATAACTGGGCCATTGAATTTGAAATTAAATCGCCCCCACAGGCCTTCTCTTTCCAGCTAGTGAGCTCATCAGGGCTCAGATAATGGAACAGTTCTTGCCACTAATGGGCCATGAGCTGGAGTGAAGGAGGGAGATGCCCCTCTATGACTCCGCTACGGAGAGGCAGGAAGAGGAGGTCACTCACAAAACCGCCAAAGTTTTTAGTGTTTGGGAAGAACTTTCCTGCAACCAGAGGGGATCTAGAGCATAAAAATGGACTTAACGGGCTGTGTTTATAGACAGAACGGATATGCACCCATGCACTCCAGACATGTTAAGTCCAGGCTTCTGAAATCTATCACCCCCAGACCCCACAGACAGGAGCATGTGAGACTTCTGAGTCAGAAGAACCTTCTAGAAGCTATGGAGGCTGCTTGCCAGGAAATGTGGGATCCACCGAGGCAGACTAGTTTGAGTTAACTTGGACCACATGGCTATGGGGACCAAAACACTTGAGTGTCCTCCCTCCAGGAGCTGTGAAGACTTTGGCAGTGACTCTGATGGTTTGTGTATGCTTGACCCAGGGAGTGGCACTATCAGAAGGTGTGGCCTTGTTGGAGTAGGTGTGTCACTGGGTGTGGGCTTTAAGACCTTCATCCTAGCTGCCTGGAAGTCAGTCCTCTGCTAGCAGCCTTCAGATGAAGATGTAGAACTCTCAGCTCCTCCTGTACCATGCCTGCCTGGATGCTGCCATGTTCCTGCCTTGGTGATAATGGACTGAACCTCTGAACCTGTAAGCCAGCCCCAATGAAATATTGACCTTATAAGAGTTGCTTTGGTCATGGTATCTGTTCACAGCGGCAAACCCTAAGACAGTGACTATGCCCTAGAAATAGCAGGGTTTGCCAGAAAATGGCGAGGCTTACACCAAGATGCTCCTGAGATTCAGTTCTAGGGCCACATCTGCAGCTGCTAGCAACTAAGAAAGTTCTGGGTATGGGAATGGTTTGAAAACTGGACTCCGTTGGTGCTTCTTCTGGGGCTGGCTCTAGGGACCAGGGCAGAAAGGAAGGTCCCTTCTTGCCTATCACCCATGTTTACTTAGAATCCTGAACACCGCCTTGAAAAGGCGAGATCTAATCAAGGGAAGGGACCAGATCTGAGGGACGTAGGCATACTCAGGAAGCAAGAGTGCCCCAGGATGCATAGATGAGAAAGTCTTTTCTGGAGGGCTGATATTAGTAGCAAAATGGGCATCATTACAGATGAGAGGGAATGGTGAATGCCTTGTGCACAAAAGGCAAACTGTTCCCGACTAGTCCTGCCACAGCCACCAAGCTAGACTGCACCCCAGGCCCTACTACCGCTCACGGTTGCTTTTGTCATTCTTAGTGGGGGATACCACTCTGTTGCCCACTAAGAGCTAAGCAACATAATGACCTCTCTAAATCTCCTCCATCACAGAACCTGCAAAGAGATGGCACCCATCAGAAAACCTATCAGTGAGGCCCAAGAGGAGATGCTGAGGGTATACAAGTCACCGTGGAGAGACAAACATTTCACAAGCTATGGCTTTCTTTAGTCACCTTAACTATATCATGTATATAGGGGACCAGGAAGGAGTCATCACTATGGAAACACAGGTAGGATCAAAAGGCCCTGTTCCTCAGGTAACTCTTGTAGAGTATCTCCCCAAAGATGTCCTAAGACCTACCAGGTAGGGCAAAGGTGGTGACTGTTATAGTTTGAATGTGAAATGTCTGAATGCTTGGTCCCCAACAGACCGGACTGTTTTGGGGACCTTTAGAGTTGTAGCCCAGCTAACACAGGTGGGTTTCCTGAGGTGGCTCTTGAAGGTGACATCTACTTCTGGTTCCGTCTTGGACTCTCTGAATCCTCATCTGCCTGCCACCTCATACCCCTGACCCAACCACTTCATCCATCATACCATGCCCCCCATGATGGACTGGTACCCCCTGAAACTGAAGCAGTAAACCCTGCCCTCTCTCTTGAGTTGCTTCTGTCGTGCATTGTCAGTGACAAGGAAAGTGAGTGATGCAGTCACAAAGGAGAAAACTAGAAAACTGACAAAACTTCTCCAACTCCCACCAGCCATAGGCTTATATTTCTCAAAACCTACATTAATAAGGGTTCTTAAACCTGCAACCTTCCTTACAGCCCACCCACCAAAGGTAGGGGAGGGAGATGGCTAATAGACAAAGGGAGGCACTATTTAGTAGTTCCTTGGGGGCAATTCCAATCTTTGTTGTCTGCAGTCCAATCCCCTAGCAAAACAAACATTCATCAACAGCAGTGGCTCCATCCAGAAGGAACCATGGGCGTCCGTCAAAGCAGCAAGAAGCAGCCGGAACACCACCAGAAGTTCTTTGGTGTATTTCTGTCTATGAAGTCACGACATGAGAAGACCAGTGTCAGTTAAGACCAGCAAGGCGGACCAATGCCAAAGCACAGCCATCAAAGACCAGCAAGACAAACCCAACAAAGACCAGCAAGGCGGACCAATGCCAAAACATCGTCCACTGTCTGTCAGGTTATGCCTACACTCTCTCTGAATATCATGTCCGTGTCCTTCACCAGACAGCTGACAGGAAAGCACTGTGTGTCTGTACTCAGCAAAACATCTTCTCATAAGACAGCGTCCAGAAAAAATTACATAGCACGATTGAGTCTCCAACGAAACCAGAAACTCCCACTTGGGTTCCACCAGTCATGCTCTTCCCCACTGTCACCTCTCCTGATTGCCATGGCCCTGCTCATCAAAGAGGGAACTCCCTGGTTCACACAGAGTGTTTAAGACTGTAGGAAGGGGTTCCAATGGTAGACCATTGCCTCTGTGTGAGGCACTGTGCTCTCTAGAAGACTTTGGCCCACTTAGGGAAAGCCAGTGACCCCAATGCTGCTATGGCCCCTACTTTAGAGGAAAGTGTGAAGTAGAGGGGTTAGCCTTGCTTGAGACATGGGGTAGAGCGTGATTTAAAGCAGGGATCTGACCTGTCTGCTTTTCTTGCATTATTGTCATTACAGTTGCAAGAGCAGTTGAGAGTTAAACAGAGCACTTGAGAGGTCGGTACCGGGGTAATGGAAATGGCTCAGCAGTTAAGGGCACGACTCTTCCACAGAACATGAGTTCAATTCCCAGGATCTGTGTGACAGCCTGGGAATGGACAACCTGTCATTCCAGTTCTGGGGCACACAGCACCCTCTTCTGGCCTGTATGGGCACTGCATTCATGTGACTGACAGACAAACATGGAATTATTTTATTATTATTTTATTATTTTGTGAGTTTGGGTATTTTTTAAAGAAGTAGTGCGTACTTCTTAACAAAGAATGATTATACATACGGCCTCCACGTGCAGCCACCTTGAGGATCTCCCAAACAACCGTGCCCTGTGCACCTCCTGCCAGTATGATTTCAAAAAGGAAAAGTTAGTTAGCTGACCTTTTTAACACACAGGGGCATAGATACGGGGGATGGACTTCCGGGCTGCCTTCTAAAACAATGGCCACACAGGTCTCTGCCCCACTTCCTTAGCTCGCTCAGAGCAACCGGCTGTCCTCAGATGCCTACCAAATGGCACATTCAGAGGCCGGGATGAGTCGGGCTCCTTGTTTTGTTTACCCGAGTATCTGGATCCAGATGCCATCTTCCCTCAGTGGGTATGCAGCTTCATGACATGGGTAGGACACCTGATCCCCACCGCCCTACCATCCAGCGCTCCAGCAGTATACTCTCTCATGCGTCTGTGATCTCCCAGCTCACAGCCA
Organism: Rattus rattus; assembly: GCF_011064425.1. Lineage (NCBI taxonomy): Eukaryota > Metazoa > Chordata > Mammalia > Rodentia > Muridae > Rattus > Rattus rattus. The sequence goes on along the minus strand of NC_046167.1, from coordinate 12,831,125 downwards.
GTTTTGGTTCCCTCAGAAGCTCCGCGTGGGCACCTGTGACCACAGTCATTAAAGATAAGAAACCCCTCGGCGTTTCCTCCCAGGAGCTAACTGCTGGAAGAGACAGAGAGACAGGCCGGCTGTGCAATGCTTACAACTTGGAACGGGCTGTCAGGAACTGAGCTGCGGCCCTGCGCTGCTCCGCGCAGCCTGGCACCGAGGTCTCCAGACAGGGATTGTAGACGGCGATACGCAGGCTCAAGCATTCCTACAGGAGTCCGGGAGTGTGCTGATGAATCCTAGGTGCCCACATTTCCACAAATGCCTAAGGCCCACGGAGACGCTGCCCAGCAACACTGCGTAGGGCCCGTGACTCAGTGGCCGTGAGTTGGAGAAGGAGGGTGTCCTGCCAAGCAGCTACACTTTTCTCCCCGGTGCAGAGTTCCAGGAGGTGTGCAGCTCTGGGTGGTTTGGCCACCGCTGGGCTCATCCTATCTCCACGTGGTTGGCAAGGAGCTGGATGGCTTTGGTGGTTGACGCCTGGCTAGAGGTAGGAGGTTGATTTCATGGTCTTGAGACAATCCCACGCTCAGGAAAAGGATCACATTGAGTTCCAAGTAGAGCCAGTAGAGCCTGAGTTCGGATCTCCAGAGCCCGCATATGAAGGGCACAGGGACATATACCCATAATCCCTCCTTTGGGGAGGTAGAGCCAGGAGGGTCCCTGGGTTGTGTAAGCTAACCAGCCTAGCCAAATGCGTGAGTTTCTGGTTTGAAACACTCTGAATCAAAACCAATTGATTTTGGAAAGCAATTGAAGAAGACAATTGATCTCAATCTCTGGCTTCCACATGCACATGCATGCACAGTCACATACCACACACACGCACACATGCACATGTATACATAGACACGCACACACACATACTCATACCACTCATACACACATGTACCCATATACATACACACACATATACATGTACACATATACATGCATACATACATATATATACACACATAGTTATATACTCACACTCATACCACTCAAACACACATGCACACATACATATACACACACATAGACACATGTACACATGCACACATATTCATGCATACATATATGCACACATGCACACACATACATATACACTCACACATATTCATACCACTCATGCACACATGCACACATATACATACACACATATACACATTCAGACATGTACACGTGCACACCTACACGTGCATACATAGATACACACACAGAGAGAAGCGACGTCACCGGAATCTATGTTGGATAGTGCACACAGCCAACCGAAGCAGAGGCAGATGGGCCCTGGCTCAGAACAACTCGCTTGTTCTAATGCTTTCATTCATTGCTCTGCCCTAAGCAGGGAGACAGCTGTAAAGAGAGGCCTCCCAGCACCTCCTGGTCCCATCTTCCCAAAGCAGTCTTTGATGGACCCCGCCCCCTGCAGAGGGAATGTCACCAGAACCTCCCGAGATTCACATCTGCCAAGCCCATTCTGGCTCTGGCTCTCTCTCACGAGCCAGCTTTGAGAAGCACGCTGTCGGCAGTGCCCTATTGAAAGCGGATCTCCAAAGTAAACCGGTGAAAACAGTATCTAGGTGAGACCGCGGAGGAGGCTGAACAAGGGAGGTGATCGCAAGAGGCTGGGACGTGTCCGAGGTGGTGGCACTCCCAGGATCTCAGCAGCAACAGCGCCAACAAGATGCCCAGCTTCCCCAAGTCTGAGCAGAGGGACGATTCCAAACGAGCCCTGGACCTTCTGGCCTCCTGCTCCCCACCATGGCCACTAGGTTTGCCTGAGCTTCTCCATCACAGCTCCTGTCCCATAGGCCCCCAAAGCAGGGTGGTCTCTACCCTCAGTTCCAGTTCTAGCCAGGAGCCCCGTAAGATACGTCCCCTTCCAAGGGAGAGTGCGCAAAATGTTCCTGTAGGAGGGGCTCTCAGGGCCCTTCTCTGCCCTGAGACCTGATGTCCTTTGATTCTGAGAAGAAGATTTTGAAGGCGGCAGTTCAGGTGGCTGTGGACACGGATCTCTGTTCTGATGGGGCCTTGACAATTATGATACCCCATGATGGTCACGGATGCCCAACAGCATGTCCGTCTGTCCGTACTCTGTTTTTACTTATGGCTTGTCACAGGCATGAATAGGTCTCTGCCGTGAGAGGGACTGGAGTTCCTATGTGGAGTTTGCCCCAGGGGCACAGGAGACAGTGGGGAAAGCTAAGGACAACCTGTCCCTATCAGTCTACTCAGGAAAGGAGGCCAGTGCTGGCCCTGGAGAGCCCAGAGAAGTGACTGCTTCTGCCTGGGGGGATCCAGAAAGATCCACAGAGCAGGTGACACTGGAACACTAAGCAGATCATTACGCGTCGCAGACAATCTGCCCAGATGGGCTGAGAACATCTCTCAGCTCCCCGGGGCAGCTCCCCTGCAGTCAGGACCTGGCTCTGCAGGAACTGGGGTCATGCCAGGCCACTTTGTTTGTAGCTCCCTGATGAGAGGTGAAGAGCTCAGATGTGCACCCTCTTCCCCCACTTCCTGCCCTGGCCAGAGCTCCGATTCATTAGACCTTGGCTTCTGAAGATGTCTCCTGCACATACTGCTTCTCAGTCCCCACGGCAGGGAAACTGGTGCGGATTCGAGCAAACTTTAATTTGACTTTGGTTTGGTTTGGTTTTTCATCACTAGTGATGGAACCCAGGCCTTCATTCAGGTTGGGTATTGTCTTAGTTAGGGCTTTACTGCTGTGAACAGACACCATGACCAAGGCAAGTCTTATAAGGACAACATTTAATTGGGGCTGGCTTACAGGTTCTGAGGTTCCGTCCATTATCATCAAGGTGGGAGCAGGGCAGCATCCAGGCAGGCATGGTGCAGGCAGAGCTGAGAGTTCTACATCTTCATCTGAAGGCTGCTAGTGGAAGACTGACTTCCAGGCAGCTAGGATGAGGGTCTTAAAGCTCACACCCACAGTGCCACACCTACTCAACAGGGTCACACTTTCTAATAGTGCCACTCCCTGGGCCAAGCATATACAAACCATCACATTGGGCAAACACTTTATTTACCACTGAGTGACAGACTCAGTCTCTCTCCTTAAGCTGCTGCTCTTGAATTCACTCTGTAGCCCAGACATGCTATAAAGGTGTCATTCTCCTGCCTCAGTCCCTTGAGTAGCTGAGATTACAGGCCTGAATTACATATTTTAAATACACATTTAAAAAAACATCCCCTAGAGGACAGGAGGTTGAGGCAGGAGGAATGTCAATCCAATAAGATCCAGAGTCAACATTATTATTATCATCATTATTATTTACTAAGTATATTATATTGATATTAATAGTGTGTTGTATTTAAAATATTCATATTATTGCTGTTATTGTTATTCCTGTTATTATTATATTTTTTATTATCATTATTATAACCTCTGCCACTTAAATTTCACAAGTTTGAACTTGTGGCCAGTCTCATTTTATCCATATCCCCCAGTTCCCCCAGCCTGTGTCCCCAAATCATGTCACTTCATCTATAAATGTCCTAGTATAATCACCAAAAGACAAGGTTTTTTAGCCTATATCCCTGCTACCGACGTCATTCCTTCTACAATGATCAACCTCCAGATATTATCAAACACCCAGTCAATTAATTCTGCCACCTGGATTTACCGACTGTATCCCCACGGTGCCACTTAACTATGTCTCCACTCTTTGTATTTCCTGACAGTTGATATGTTAAGTTTAAAGACTCTCATTTAAGCATGACTGTTTGGGCAAGAACCTTCCACCACAGTGATACCAGTGACGTTCCCTCTATCGGAAGGTGTTTGCTATGCTGAGGTCCCACACAGCCCTGAAGCATGCTAGACGGGTGCTCTATCCTCCAGCCGTGCTCAGCTACTTTTCTACATCCCTGCATCAGATCTGACTGGCTCTTAGGTGATATTTGTAGACATCTGTCATGCATTTCAAAGCCACTGTGTGTGTGTGTGTGTGTGTGTGTGTGTGTGTGTGTGTAGGGTTTGTGTGTATAGTGTGTGTGCATATGTACATGGTGTGCGTGTGTAAATATGCATACATATGCATACACATATACATACACATACAGTGGTACATAATCAAGGAAGACACCCAAGCCAATATTGGTCTTCCATGTACACATACGCATGTGTTCCTGATTACATACATATGCACTCATACATATACACTTATACACACATGTGTATATATTGTATACATACATATCAAATGTGGGGAGGGCAATTCAAGTAAAAATAAAAACCTTGATTTCCTCCTGGAAACTTGAAGGGATTAGAGGCAGACCCTGGAAGAGAAGGTGCCTACAGCTCCCCCTCAAAGATGGACCATGGTGAAGCCCAGGGCAGGGCTGCTATAGGACAGAATTGCTACATTTTAAGTAATTGCCCATCCTCAGTCACACCACCAAGGAGCAGCCTGGGCTACGAACTTCAGGGAACAGAGGAAGTAAGTGGGCCAGGCTCTGGTATAACAGACAGGTCCATACCTGCGAGTCTCAGAATGCGGTCTGCAATGTATCATGCCACCCACATAGTACTAAAGGCACCTCTGATTATCCTAGACGCAAGTGCACCCAAGAACAGGCCGGGATGGATACACACTCTACTGGGGAGACGAATGGGGTCTCAGGTTGCTGTCTCTGCTGTTGAAGGAATAATATTGCCTGGTTCCCAAAAGGAGTCGAGCGCTGGTGGACATGCTGGAGCAGACAATGGTGCCGCGGGTGTTTGCTGATAGAAGTAAGTACCCCTGAAGTAGAAGTGGTGTGGCCTTTTGTGATCTCAAATCCTCAACCACTTTCAGAGGATGGTAGGGGCTCAGAAGAGGTTTCCAGCACGGAGCCGCCCTGAGTGGTCACCTAATAGCCCTTCATAATGGAGCACAAAGTCCCAACTGCACTTGAAAATGCCAGCCCCCACCTCCTCCGCAGGCTCGCCACAGGGAGAGCGTGTGAGGCAGTGAAAGTGTCAGCCTTCCCCAGCTGCCAGCCCTGCCACACAGAGACCCATGCGTGTTTTCATGCCTCTAACACAGGCATGAAGATGTTTGCGACATGTAAAGGAATACCTCTGTATGTTGGGGACTAAGTTACATCCACAGGCTGCCTCCCTACCATTCACACTGTATAGATTCTTAGCTAAGCCACCGAAAAGAGGCTGGTGTCATCTGGTCCAGGCCTCCAGACAGCAGTGACCATAGAATCTTAGAGTGCACCTCCCTTCCGTTACAAGTCACATGGGGTCCAGAAGACTCTATAGCCTGCTTGCTTTGTGTTTCAACTATGCAACGAAGGCCAGGATCCTCGAGAAAACTGCCGTGTCCTGGAGAAGGGAGATCACCAAGCTAACCCATCTATTCTGTGCTTCCACTCACCAGAGGAGGCTTGGAAAATCCCAGAAACATGGCCATCTGCCATCTCCAATCCCATGGGACCAGAGAGCCACACGAGTGGCAGAGCCATGGCAGTGACTTGGGTCAGGCCAGCAGGGCATCTCTTGGGGCTCACTTTGGATACAGCTCGTTACTCCTCACAGTCCACACCCTAACCCCTCAAAACTTGGCTCATTCAAGACCAGCTCTGGTCAGGACTAATCTGTTCTTATACTGGGTAATTTGACAGTTCTAGAAGTTTCCTCCTTAGCCACACTGAAGTCTGAAAGCTGATAATGCTGACAGCTCTGTGGAGGGCTTGAAGGATGGCTGGGCAGTCAAGAGTATTTGTTGTTCTTCCAGAGGATCTGGGATCATTCCCCACCACACACACGACAGTTACTAACCACCTGTAACTGCAGCTCCATCTTGATCTGACCTCCACGGGCACCTAAATGCGCACAGCACACGCACACACACACACACACACACACACACAACTCACTCACATACACTCACACACACTCTCACACACATACACTCACACATACTCATACACTCACACACACACTCACATACACACTCACATATACTCACATACATACATTCACACAAACATACACACACATACACACACATACACACTTATACACACACTCATACTCTCATACACACATACACTCACACACTCACACTCGCATACACACATACTCATATACACACTCACACATATACTCACATACACTTACACACTTATACACACACTTACCTACACTCACACACTCACATACACTCATACACACACATACTCACACACACACACTCACACACACATACACTCACACACTCTCACACACATACACTCACACACTCTCACACACACACTCACATACTCACACATACTCACACATTCATACACATACTCACACACACACACACACACACACACACACACACACACACACACACACACATACACACACACACACACACACACACACACACCCACACCCCCACACACACACACACACACACACACACACACACACACCTCACACACATAAACACACACACACACACATACACACATGCACACACATACATACGTATACACTACACACACACACACACACACACACACACACTCTCTCTCTCTCTCTCTCTCACACACACACACACACACACACACACACACACACACACACACACACAGTGCAGGATGAGGGTTGGGAAGCAGAACACTGGCACCTAATGGCAAACGGAAATATTCTCAAGAGATCAGCAGCAGGAAGCAGGAAGCAGGAAGCTGCTCACAGGCTGGCTGGTGCCCTGGAGAGTATTTCTAGGTGGTTCCCTCATTCATTCCCCTTCTTCCTCCTGAGCCTGGCTCTCCAAGTCTCCCCAGCTTCCTTCACAGTGTTGGCTCCATGGGGCCTCTCGAGAGCACCCCCACTCTGTGCCGGGGCTTCTTATCATTCCTTGACCTACTTAATTCTGTGAGTTTCTCTCTCATTCTTGCCTTCATTGCAGCTGCAGAGGCCTGGGCAGGGAGCCAGGTAGAGCTGTCAGGTAATCAGCTAGTGGCTACCCAGTCACCTCCAGGCACCTTCTTGCTCCCAAAGTACATAAAATTACATTGCATGACTTATGTATATAACAATAAATACAGATCACACACAGCATCCTCTTCAAACTAAAAGGTTAAGGGGTTTTAGTTTTCATTTTTGACTTGAAAAGAAGTGAACACTGACACACTTCCAAGAGTCTGTTTACAGGGTCATGTGACACTGCTCCACTTAGGAGTGTGACCCTGGAAGCCAGTGACTGGCCTCAGTGAGCTGTCTGTCTCAGAGTCACGGTCATGATCTCAGCCCTGGCTGCACTGTGAGCTTTTAGAAACCCTGCTTCAGGTCGCACTCCAGCTTTGGGCACAGAACCCCAAGAGACACGAGCTAGACGTTAGCAGTCTCCCGCTGCCTAGTTGGTTCAAGGGTGCGATCAGAGCTGAGACTCTATGGTCCTCACTTGCAGCTGTCCAGTTACCTGAGGAAATTCATAGACACGTAAAAGCAATAAGTTTAGGGCTGGAGAAATAGCTCTGGCCATTCTTCCAGAGGACCCAGGTTCAACTCCCAGCACCTACACGATGGCTCCCAACCGTCTGTAACTCTAGCCCTAGGACATCAGACACCTTCTTTGAGCCTCTGTGAACACATGACACAGAGACACAGATTCAGGCAAACACATATAAAATAAATATAAAGTCTTCCAAAAAAAACTTTAAAAAGAAACTTAGGCTTGAGATCTTAGATCCTTAGCCCTGCAAAAACATAATAAAAGCTTAAAGTAAGGGCTGAATTGGAGCTCATGTCTCCTTTCCCATCAACCCTTAACGGTGACTAAATTCTCAGAAAGGGGCGGGGTCTCACGAGCCCTCTCCTCGCCTTCATGACAGGACACCAACAGGCCCTATCTTTTAAATTGTGCTAGAATACAAGTAACACACATTGTTCCATCCTGACCACCTTAAAGTGTGGTGCAGGGCAGCGAGCTCTTCCATGCATCCACGAAGCCAACATCAGCCTCCTTCCCTGGGCCCCTGTAAAACGAAGCCTCTGCCTCCATTAATCAATGACCTCCTATAGCCTCCTTCCCCGGACCCTGGCTGCCACTCCAGACTTAAGGGACCTCCTGTAAGTGAGGTATAGTGAAATCCCACAGTGTTTGTCTTTCCGTGATTCATTGATTTCCCTTGGCATCCTATCTTCAGGGGTCATCCACACGACAGCCAAGTATTAGAATCTTCTTTTCCTAGGCTAAATGGTAGCCTGTTGTGTGGCTAGGTCACTCTGTGTTTCATGGGTGGCTGCCTCTTGTCCACTGCTGCATGCAAGTGTCCAGAACCACAGTGGCACATAGGACACCCCTCGTGCTAAAGGGATGATTTCAATGACATAATCTACCTGGAGCACTCTTCCCTTAGAAACACTGGCTGTCACCAGGACCAGGCACTCACATTCGAAATCCACTCGTGCCCGTGAGACCATGGGGCCTGAGAATGCTGAGGCCGCATTTTTCTCGTGTGCACAGACAGCGCTGAGTAGATACCTCTAGTCAGGATTCAGCGTCACCCGTGCTTCTGAGCTGTGAGATGCGTGCCCCTAGCTGACCAGAGGCTGTCGGAGGACTCACTTCCAGGAACCAGGTGGATCTCCCCTGTGACTTTCTAGAGACACGCAGTAGTGAGAACTCCTGGCCTGTTGGCTGGCCTTGGCATCCTTGGCCTAACTTACTTGGGAATGCCCTGCTCTCCTCATAACAGAGTCACTGCTCAGAAGACAGAAGGTAGCAGAGGCATCCATCAGGATGACATACACGGCTGAGAAGAAAATGGAGGGGCCGCTGACCCATGACCCTCCCACCTCCCACTCTATACCTGCAGAAAGCCCGGGGCTTTACGTGGGCCATTTATCATTGCAGGAACAAGAAGCCACTTGCAATGTCTCTTTGGACAGGTTACAGGAGATTAAGATCTGGTGTCCTAAACATGGGCAGCCAGCTCCCTCACTCTCCTCACTCTTCTCTCCCTCCCTCCCTCCCTCCCTCCCTCCCTCCCTGTGTGTGTCCATGTGAAAGTCAGAAGAAAAGTTCCAGGGGTTACTTCTCACGAACCATCCACCCTGTCTTTTGAAGCAGAGTCTTTAACTGGCTTGGGGCTTGTTACCTGGTTTGGCTGCTGGTCCTGCCTGCTTCCCTGGTCCTGGGATTACAAAAGTGCATCAGACATGGGTCCTTATACAATAGTAGTTTTCCAACCGAGCCAGTGCACCAGCCCCCAGCACCCCACCTTTCTTGTCACATGTTCATGGTGAAAAGCCAGGCCCCAAGATGGCCGAGGTACCAGATGTACTGTATGCTGCAGCACGGAGCCATTCGCAGCTATAGTGAACCCTGGGAGGGCTGTGAGGAACACGGGAAGGAAGGAACCTTTCCACACAAAAGACAAGAACATTTAACCTCTGAGTGGAGCCTCGAAGTCTGAACATTTGATGGGGGGGGGGTGCTCCATCTTCTGCTGTCCTATTTGGACAGCTCAGCACAGCAGCCTTTGACACAAAGTAATAACGGACAGAAGAGAGTCTGGGCTTCACCACTGGGAAAACACCAGAGGCCCCGTCAGAGGAAATTGGGGCCTGTCCATTAGCAGGTCAGGGAACTTGCCCTGCTAGCATTTGCATTCTTTTTGCCTCATCGAGACATCTGACACAGGTGACACCCTCTGCTTCACCCTGTCAGGAAGAGGCCGGTGATATGCCCACCCTCCTGCCGAATGGTGTTTTGCAGATGAGCCTAAATACCACCACGATTGCAGTGAGCAATAAACGGCAAGGCACCGTTACAAGAGGAGCAAATAACGTGGAAACCAGAAACATCAGCCAAGCTCACACATGAAATGAATCACACAGGGCTTCCTCCACGCGCCCTGTTCTGTTGAGGGTTTAAAACCCTCAGGTCCATGTGAGTGCATATGCGTGGGTGCACAACACATCCATCCAGGCAAGTGTGCGTGTCCGCAGAGACGTCTTGATGAGCAAACACTTTGACTGAAAATGGAAGTCGGCCGTCAGGATAAGCCAAGATGCTGTGAGATGACACATGTTTAAAAGATGGTCTGGTAGCTTCCACATCTTCAGTAGGATTTTCCAGTGCTCCACAAAACAGATCGCAGAATGTGTTATAAACACTGGGAAATCTGCAGACCCTGTGGGGAACCACAATATAAAAGCCAGCAACAGAGGCTAGAACGCACTGTTTACCCGCACAGGGCCAGGGGCCAGGGATAGGAACGGTGTCCTTGCAGGACACTGGTGGGCACTGACTCATATGGTTCAAGGAGTCAGGTCTCCTCGTGGCCTTTCCTTAGCTCTTTCCAGCTCTCTGGGCCAAGAGAGGCCAACCCCAGGTCACTGTGGAGATTGTGACAGGGAGGGAAAGAGGAGAAGGGGCGGGTTAGCGCTTGTCAGTTGTGATTCTAGACACTTCAACACTTTCTCTCCGGCTCCTCCTGGGCATGGCTGAGGCAGACGAGAGGAGACAACCGGAACCTTCCATTCTTCATTATACTCTCTCATTCGCAAGGAAAGAATAGGGTGGTGGGAGGGAGGAAGCAGAACATCCATTCATCCAGGCACCGTCTTTTCAAACACAGCCAGACATCATCTTTACAAACACAGGAATGTGTAGGGTGATGTCGTTAGGCAGGTGAAGGCAGACAGGTTAGGTCAAGGCCATGATTGGACAGTAAAAAAATAAGGCGGGGACAAAGCTACTGTAGGGCAGGAGAGAAGGAGAAGGGAAGAGAATCAAGATGGAGACGGAGAAGGACGACCCAGATCCAGGTGGTCTTGAATTTCCAACGTAGCTGGGAAGGATTTCTGTAGGCAAATTTATCTTATCCAGGTGGGCGGTTTATATCCTTATCAATTGGTTGTGTTTATTGTGTGGTTGTATTGTGGACTGAGAATTTAACATATAAATCTGATCATTGGGTTACAGTTTGTTGAGTCTTGATTTTACTGTGTAGTTGGGAGTTTATACTTTAACTACCAGGGGGCTGTTGCCGGGAGCGTGGGCAGAGTCTGTGGCAGGGAGCCGTGCTAGGCCAGCCCACGCTGGACTCCTAGAGCCCTGATTTTACAGTAGCTGGACCCAGAGAGTTCTCGGCTGGCGGAGAGCGGCCAGGAGAGATACTAATCTGAGATGATTAGCTCCAGTTCCAGTGGCCTGCAGGAGCCAGAACTAGCGACTGCCAAGGTCCGCATGGGAACCGGTTCCAACCGATTTTTACTTTTACCACAACAGGAATGCGCTCATCTCATAAGATTGGTTAGGACACTGTGCCGACTCCCCTTGGAACTCACTTTCCTTCACTCACTGCATCATGAAGAAGGGTTTGGGAGGGGGCTGGGTGGATCATTTGCTTGCCTTGCACATGCAAAGCCCAGTTCCATATCCCTGGTGTCAGAAGGAAACTCCTCACACGCTAGGCACACGAAGAAAACAGAGCACGAAGATGTTTTCCGAGGCATTGAACGGACTTCCTTATTGAAGAAGCACACAGCTTTATTGAGGTATAACTAATGTCTTTTATTTCTGTATGTGGTATGTGTGCGATCCACACACGTGACTGTGCGTGTGCACGTGTGCACCCATAAATGCATGCGTGCTGACCAGAGCAGGACATCACATGTCTTTTCTATTTCTCTCATCCTTATTGATTCAATATCGGAGCTCTCACTAGATATGAGGCTCTGGACTCGGCTAGGCTAGCACTCTGGAGGTTTCGCTGTCTCTGGTCCCGAGGGCTGGGTTTAGAGCCACACAAAGCTACCACCAGCTAAGTCTCCAAAAGCAAGCGCTTAACGTGTGGATGACTACAGACACGTTTGCTTTATTAGTGACGATCTCGCCAAATCCAGGGTAACAGACACCATCTCCAACACCTCAAAACTCCCGGGTACCCTTTGTGGGTTTATTGCTTCATTTGTGTGTTTGCAATTTTGTTGTTGTTATTGTTTGTTTTTTTGGTTTTTTTTCTTCTTTGGTGACAGCAACTCTTATTATTTTTTTTTTTTAAGATTTATTATGTATACAGCGTTCTGGCTGCATGTATGCCTGCAGGCCATCCCATTACAGATGGTTGTGAGCCACCATGTGGTTGCTGGGAATTGAACTCAGGACCTCTGGAAGAGCAGTCAGTGCTCCTAACCACTGAGCCATCTCTCCAGCCAGGCAACTCTTGAGGTAAGATCTACCCTCTGCATTTCTGTTTCTCTTGAGAAGGGATCTCATTACATAGCCCAGGCTGACCCGGAAGGCCAAAACGTCTTGCCTTGACCTCCCCAAGTCTTGGGATTCCAGTCATGTGACAGTACGTCTGGCTTCCTCTTAGTTACCACACTACTAGCCGTACTTTGTCGCACAGGAAACTCTAGACGTTCTTCAGCTACGCAGCTGAAATTCAGGCTAACTGAGGGGTAAGCCCTGCGTCTCGCCCTCAGCCCCAGACAACCACCATTCTATTCTGCACGTCTTTGGTTTTTTTTAAATACTTTGGGCAGCAAGGCAGGATCTATCCCTCTGTGGCTGGCGTATCTCACTTGGCCTCTTGACTTCCAGGTTCTTCTGAGTTGACAAAAATGCGCAGGCTTCCTGTCTCTTCAAGGGCTAACTGGCTCCGCTGTCTGTGTGTTCTGCCCTGCCTTTACCTAGTGCAGTCATGGGAGAACAAATATCCCTTCAGGAAGGTAAGTTTAAACCACATGGTGGTCCACACCCTTAATCCCAGAATCTGGAAGGCAGAGACAGATGGATCTCTGAGTCTTAGATCAGGTTGGTCTACAGAATGAGTTTCAGGACAGCCAGGGCTACACAGAGAAACCCTGTTCCCAAAAAACAAAAACAAACAAACAAAAACCCCAATTTATTTTATCTTATTCTCTCTAGAAGCGTGCGCATACACACACACACACACACACACACACACACACACACACGGACTGAGGTTGTGGGATCATACAGTGGCTTTGTGGGGTGTTTTTATTTTGCTTTTCAGTCTCTATGCTGTTTTCCACAGTAGCCACCTTACATTCCCACTGACAAGTGCTCCTGTCCATCTGCAGCCACACTTGCTACAGTTAGCATTTTCACAATGGCCACCCTAACCCGGTACTAAAAGTCCTAGGCAGTGCGGTTGTATAAGCCAGAGAAAACAAAGACATCCACACTGGAAGAATTAAATCTCTATCCGTGCATAGGCAGTGTGGCCAACATCTAGAAAATCCTAAAGGCCCCATCAAACCATCACTACAACTAATAATAATAATAATGATGCAAACAAATTCAGAAGAACATTAGGATGCACTGTCAACATACAACATACAACAGACAACATAACAACATACAACATACAAAAAAATAAATGGGGTCTCACACATCAGCCACAAACTGTCCCGAAGGGAAATGAAGATAACCCAGCATACGGCAGCATCAAAAAGAATACAAGACGAAAGGTGATATTTTCAAATTCTTATCTGCAAATCCTATCTACAGGATCATCGCAATCTTCATTTAAAAAAAAAAAAAAGACAAACAATGTTAACAGAAGCAGAATAAATAAGTCCGTATTTCACACGGGGCCCAAAGGAGTTGGGGAAATCTAGAGAAAGAACACCAAAGCTAGAAGCCATCACTCTTCCTGACTTCAAGATATGCTAAGATCTACCGTAAGCAAAGCAGCTTTGATTACCAGTATGGCGGTGCCTGCCACTCATCCCGGTATTTAGAAAAGCTGAGGCAGGAGGATGACTTGAAGGCCACCCTGGGCTACATAGTGACGCTCTGTTTCAAACCAGCACCAGCCAGTATAGGCCTGGAATAAAAACATATCCAGAAGCTGTTGAGATGACCCAGTGGGTAAGGCCAGCCAATGAGTCCCTTAATACACACGGTAAAGGAGAAGCGATTCCTGCCAGTTGCCTACAGATGTCCACATGCTCACAGAAGTACATACACGATCGATCTATAGATAGATAGATAGATAGACAGACAGACAGACAGACAGAAAGATATAGATAGATGATAGAGATAGATAGATAGATGATAGATGGTAGATAGATAGATGATAGACAGACACAAAGACAGACAAATGCAAACTTGAAAAACTATTTGCAAAAGATAATGGAATGGAAGACTGATCCACGAAATAGATTCACAGAACTGGTCAACTGGTCTCTGACGAGTCGCCAGGAAAGTCACTGAGACAACGGTCTCTTGAACAATTGGTCTTAAGAAAACTGGACAGTCAAGTGAAGAAGGTGAAATTGAATCCCAATTTTATGCCATTCCTCCCAAAATTAAATCAACAACAGATAAAAGATCTAAACTCTAGGGCTGGAGCGATGGCTCAGCGTTTAAGAGCACTGACTGTTCTTCCAGAGGTCCTGAGTTCAATTCCCAGCAACCACATGGTGGCTCACAACCATCTATAATGGGATCCGGTGCCCTCTTCTGGTGTGTCTGAGGAGAGCTGCAGTGTACTCATGTACATTAAATAAAATTTTAATAAAAGATATAAACTATAAAATGAAAACTCCTGAAAGAAATGACAGGGAAGAAACGCGTCAACTTTGCAATGATTTGCAGTGAGCAAAGAGAAGCTGGACCAAATGGTGCCCACCTCAGGGAGAACAACCGACAGTGAGAGCGGCCTGTGGAGTGTGAGAAGACATTTGCAGCCCACCTAGACTATCAGGAGTGACAATCCGAATTAGACAGACACCCCTTCAACACAACTGCAAACAGTGGCAACAAACATTGCATAAGCAAGCACCAAGTAATCCTGCTCAGATGTGTCACGAAGGACTTGAACCTCTCCGTGGGCAGCATGTGGACGACACACATGCCAGTGACAAGGTGGCGTGCAAACAACATACACACCGCTAACCCCTGAGGAAATGCTAATCAGGTGGTTTTTCTAAAGCATACTCCTTAATAACCTCACGTCTCTTGACCTTGTGAGGAAATACCACAGTTTTTAGCCTGGGTTTTCAGTTATCAATTCATCATCTAACATACGAATATATATCAGGACCTGGGAGGTCTCTCCTGAACCAGACCCCGTTGCCATAAGTGTAATGCTCAGGTCCGCCAATAGAGGGCAGGAGAGAGACACTGTCTATTTTACTGTGTGGGCTACTTGTACACTGCTCCTGTTGCCCTACGGTTGGTGGTACTTACGCATGGCTGAGGTGCAGTGAGCATCTTGTGGCCCTCTGCCCTCACACAGGTAGTAGCTTCCCTAATGAGTACTTGGATGAAGGTTCCCCTACACAGACACCAGTGTGCTCCAAGCCTCAAGCCGGTAGCAATGCCTTGACCTCTCCGTGCACCTTGTTCAACCCTGTACTGGAAGGCAGCTGCTGCTGCTGCCCAGTGACGTGGGCCAGTTCTGGCCAAGGCCACCCTGCACGGTTTGTACTGTCCAGTGTCCTACAACCTTGCCTTCTCGGATGAGAGGTGACCCCTTCGCTATGATTTGGAGATTGAATACAGTCCATGGGCTCATGTTGAATGTTTGCTGTCCTCCTTGTAGGGGTGGGGTCTAGTTGGAGCAAGTAAGTACCCTGGGGGATGCTTGCGACGTCATGGTCCCACTTGCATTCCCTCTGCCTCCTGGCCTCCATGGTGTGCTGTATCCTGCTTCACCAAACCCTCCCCACTGCGGTAGACTGACACTTCTGAAGCCTTGGGTGAAATAAATCTTTCTCCCCTTGTTTGCTGGTCTGCCATCACTGATCCCCTCTAAACTCACCCTGCATATTCTCTCAGCCCTAGGGAGCCCACCAGGGTACCGTACTACCTCCTCTTGCTGCTCGATGATTCTTTATACATGTCTGCCCCTTGCTCAAGTCGTTTTCTGCCTCCTGACTGAGCCCACACAGACATTCCAGCAAGGATTCTGTTTCAGGCATTGTTCTTAAAGTGAATTTGATGTCGGACATTTAAAAATAAACCCAGAATAAAGTGTGTGCTTATTCAAATGGCTGTTAGAGCTGGGAACCTCAACCTAGGGGCTCTGGTCACTGAGGATCTTTGCTGACAGCGATGAGAGATAACTCAGGGGACACGCAGTCCTGTAGCAGGTACCACTGTGGTCCCCGCCTGGCAGGCTGGATTGAGAGAGGACAGTTGAGGGCTCAAGGTGACAATAGACAAGAATTCCTGATGCAAGTCAGACCAGCACTGTGCATGCCTCCTGCCACCTCGTTAGGGTCAGCCGGAAATGTCACTGTTCCCTCTAAGCATGGGGGCTGAGACGTCATCACAGGAGATGGTTGAAGTCTCACGTTGAAACAAAGAGAAGCCCACAGATTCAGAGAAGGGAAGATGAAGGTGCCAGAACTCAGAGCGCTCGCGACGGACAGTTAATGAGGTCAGAATATTGGATCTGGAGGGCTCATTGATTCTGTTAAGAGAAAGGGGCCCTTCAAAAACAATGGAAAGAGACAAACAGACAAGTCAGCCCGTGTCTGTGAAGGACAGACATCCTCTGTCCTGTTATCAAGGGATAGTGATATTAGCGACTCTTTTCAACATAGATTGCAAAACGAGTAACCCAGCGGGAAGCTCTCAGGCTTCTGAGTGACTCCGTGTCTTAGTAAATCAGAAACAATGAAGTCACATTGGACATGGGAGTCTCCACCTACTGGGGCCTCCTGCCAGAGGCATCGTGTTTAGCGCGTGAGGCTGGAGAAAGAACCAAACACTTACAATTAATAGGAGAATGAATGGTGGAGGGCCAGAGAGCAGAGGACACGGCCTCCCCAATTCATTATCCGAGGCCATTCCACTGTCCCCGACACTGCAGGTTCCCCCGTGTGAAAGTTAGAGACCTCTAACGTTCTCTGCTCATAGACATAACAGAAGGTCTTATTCCCTAACCAGCACAGAACGGGGTAGGAGCAGGATTCTGAGGCTGGAAATAAGACATAGAGGTACAGTCTGGGTCTTCTGACGACAAGAGCCAGGTCCTGTTTTGTGCCGTTCCCTTTGTCTCTGGAATTGCTTTGCCGCTCTTCCTCCGTGTTCACATGGGCTCTCCACCTGTGCGCGTGTGCACGCACGTGTGTCTCTGTTTGTGTCCTCTTTTCAAAAGGACATATAACAGCCCCCCTCCACTATTAAGGCTTCATGTTAACTTGCGACGTCTGGAAAGAACCTCTCTCTAAACACCATACAACAAGCTTCTGTGTTTCAGACACCAGCATACAAGTTTGAGGTAATACAAGCAAGTCATTAAATAGGGAGGTAACAGTGTCATCACTAAGAGTTGTGACAGGTGCTATGGGACACACAGACACACACACACACACACACCCCTTGGTGGCCTTGCAAGATCCCCAAAACTGAATCAGCCAGTCTCTCAGTCTTAGATTTCCAGCCTCCTACCACTAAGAGAAACAAGTGCTCGATGCTCGAGCCCCTCAGACTTGGCTACAGCAGCCCGAGCAGGCTTAGACAGAAGAGACCCAAATTCCCAAGAAAGGAGGCTGCTGGCTATGCTGCCGCCACTCTCACCGGAAGAGAATCACCAGGCGTAAATTAGGGAGACAGCAGAGGGGGGGCACCGGGGAGGAGAGAGAAAGTGCCCTGGGGAGGTCCACTTTGCACACTGCACAAGAGACCCCAGGGGAGCCCGGAGAAGCCTTTGCACCTTCTCCCAGCTCTGTCATGGGTTTGTAATTGGCTGCCAGAATGTCCCTGCTGCCCGTGACGGGTCAAGCCAGTGCACCTTCCCAGCTGCTGCAGAATTACACACCCTGGCCTGGTGCAAAATGCTATTGCCACAGAATGGTCACACCTCCCTCTCCCCTGTGGGCATGCGGATGGTGGCAGGGCGGAAGCAGGCAGGAGTCTGCTTCCCAGCCTTGGGGGCCATGTGTTCCATTAAGCAAGGATGTCTAATAAGTACTTCACGTGTGTCTGCTCTTTAAATTAAACGTGTTTACAGCCGTGCCGATGACAGAGCTCACTTGATAACGCACATGCCCAATAGTAACGTTCAGTGTAGGAGACGGAAATAAAACGTGGCAAAGGGCAAATGCGGGCTTCCCATTCCGGGAGCTATCCCGTTCCCCCAGAGGCATGAGCTCTCTGCTTTGGAGATTTCTAATCTCCAAGACATACTGATCCTACAACAAACTCTGAGTTAATTAAGCTGCTTAGCATGCTCCTGGGTGTCCTTGTGCTTCACAAAAGGCCACCTTCTCACCTTGTTTTTAAGGGACTGGGTCGGAGCAAGCCTGGGGAATTAGAAAGGTAGTGAGAAAGGTCCCTAAAGTTTGGCCTTTAGAAGCCTCTCCTAACATAAGAAAGAGTTGTTTTAAAACTCGCCCCCATGGGCTTTGTGAAGACTGGGCCAATGGAGACCGCTTTAAAGAGTGATTAGCACAAAATGGAAGTCAGATAAATGACAGGGCTGTCTGTTATTATAGCTACCAGTGATCTGGACTGTGGGACGCTCATTTAGAAAGGCCAACCTAGAGAGGGGATAGCACGCCAGTGAATGTCCTTATGCCCTCTGGGCCGAGTGGTAGGCTTCCGAGATACAGAAAATGCCTCGTTTCTGGACAGTAAATACTACAGGGAAGTACATCCCAGGCACAGACAGTGAAATGTACCTCACCATGGCTTCTCCTCTTCCTTTAATCAACGGAAGCCTTTACTAAGGACAGCTGGGTCCCCAGGGACCCCATGGAGACAAGCAATATTATTGGAGTTGAAGTCATTCTAATGAGGCGCACTTGAGCCTTATGTGAATCCTGCCACTAGGGGGCGCAGTGCAGACCAGCATTGGCCAGAAGCGAGTGACCTCCTCTCATCTACCTCCGCCATAAAACTGTAAAACCTGGCTGAGCCCTTGACTCCCTCACTCAGCTGTTTTCTACTTTAAGATGACGACGGTGGCCGCTGTCCTCACAGGTGTTTGTGAGCTTCGGGTAAAGTGAGGCTTGCTGTGAAATTCAGAGCTGCTTACAGGGCAAGGTTTAAGCAAGGGATGGTGGTACGTGTGGCCTTGTAAACCGGGCACTCAAGAGGCTGAGGCACGAGGGTACTGAGTTTGAGACCAGCCTGTCTCCAGGAAAAGAGAGGAGGCGGAGCAAACTCTACAGTTGCTATGGCAGCAAATTAGCTTCGCAATCACTGGGGAGAGTGTTTTGAGAATTCTTTGCCCTAGAGTGGCATGTTCCAAATTTTGAGCCAATGGGAAAACAACAACAATCCCAAAGCAAGACAATAAGGAAAATCTCCTTGGTGATGTGAACCAACCGGCTTGTCTCCTGGTGTCTCTCAGTCAGACCCATTTTGGGGGGAAAGCATTCGGTGGGTGGGCTGTTGAGGAGGTTACGTCCAATTCCTTTGTTGGATTCCAAGCACCATAGACCAGAGAACAGTGGAGTCCATGAGTAAAGGTTGCTGATTACTCCACAGGAAGCCATTGCTGCCCAGGAAGCCATGAGGTCACCAGGAAGTGGCACTAGGCAGAGAGGCTGTCACATGAGAGCCACTGTTGCTGCCTTGGGTTCAGCCTCCCTCACATGCCCTGCTGGGTCCCAGGAAGACTCTGGATCTTCAGTGAGCCTTCATTTTCTCCACTGTGAAATAAGGCCCCTTACACAACACCCCAGCACCTGAGGAGTGGTAAACACAGAGGTCACATTCACAGGACAGCAAACTGCTCAGTGGACACAGTGCTTTACCAAAACTCAAATGCAGGCTTCCACCATTGGGCACCTAAAGGGTTGGCTTAGGCCAGTCTGGGTAAGAAAGGCCTTAAAGGAATCCAGTCTTGGGCAAGCCCACACTTCTTCTTACCTTCGGAGTTCAGGTAGGTTTGCTTGGAGAGTCATAGAGAGAAATCCCCACCAGGTCGGAAGGAACGACTCCCAAGTGCTGTGAGACTTCCTTCACAATGAGGTCTGCTCACCAGAGCTCAATTCCAGGTCTTCAGAGGGGTGGGAAAAGCCCAGCCAACCACCTGCACCAGCGCACACCTGCACGTGAGGAGCCCTCCTGATGTTTGCAGCACCCCACCCCCACCCCACCCCATCCCTGCAAAGAGTCCCCGCCCCTTAGTGTCACGTGACCACAGTCTTGCTCAGCCAGAGCTCGGGCATTTTCCCCAGGACATTGTCTGATGGTCAAGAAAACAATATAAGCCAATTATACGTCTACAAGGAAAACAAGAACACACACACACACACACACACACGCACGCACGCACGCACGCACGCACGCACGCATGCACGCACACACGCACGCATGCACGCAAGTTCTTAAAAAAGAACTTGAGTATAACATGAATGGTGAAATTATCAGACCTTAAATGTGAAAGTAACTCTCATTATGATGTGAAGTGCTCTAAGAAGTAAAGTAGGCTGCTTGGGCAAGCAACAAAGGGTCACAGGAGTGTATGTGTGTGTGTGTGTGTGGGGGTTCTAAGCGCCAAAAGATCACGTGAGGGGGGATCCGAAGAGAACCATGTGGAAATGACTCTGTGAAACTCATCTTCAAAACTGAGGAGAAACACTGCACCAGATATACAAAGGTGGAGAGGAATTTGTTGACGGGCCCTTGCAAGAAACTCCAAAAGAAGAAACTGCCTGGAGGGAAAGGAAACTTCCTATGCCAGAAAGCGAGATCTCCACGGAGGGAGGGAGAATGCAAGAGAAGGAGCGGATGAGGATAATAACTTCATATTTTTTATTAACTGATCTAATGTTAAAATTAATTAATTAATTAATGCTGTTCTTGTGCTGTACTCACGGTAACCAGCAAGGCATCGAAGTGTTATTTGAGAGTGTCTGTGGAGTGATGGAAAGTCTGGGGCAAGCGCTTCAAAACAAGGAAAGACCGGTAGGAAGGAGAGATAGACTAAAGGAGCAGGGAAAATGGAGTCAGAGGATGCTCAGTCCAGGCTGGGCGCAGGGTAGAGCTCTTTTGAAAGTATGCAGGAGACCCTGGTTTGATCTCTGGCAGGAAGGGAGGGGAGGGGGGAGGGGAGGGGAGGGAGGGAGGGAGGGGAGAGGGGGGGGGAGGGGAGAAGAAGGGAGAGAGGAGAGGGGCAGGGAGGAGTAGCTAAAATCATAAGAAACAGCAAAGGTAGGGGAGAATCAGGCACAAAGACCGAAAGGGCCACACAGTAAACATCTAAACAAAGATCGTCAGAATGGATCAAAAAGGAGACCAGCTGTAGGTTATTTAAAAGAAACCCAAGCTAAATATAAAATGCACATTGTTAAAAATAAATGGGTGGGATTTGTCGTGTAGATGCTAATTTTAAAAAGCTAGAATAGCTCCCGGATATATCTGACTTTAGAGGAAGGAAGGGAAGTGTTCACGAATAAGGAGGGGTAGGTATTGCATAGTACCAAAGGGGTCACTTCTCCAAGAAGATACAACAGCCCTAAGGCACTAGCACCCAATACGGAGCCACGATGTATATGAGAGAGAGAGTGCAAGGAAAGATACACGAGTCCATCACTATTGTCTAAGACTTGCCACACCCCTCTCAAAAAACTGTCTCAAGAGATGGGCTCACTGTGGCTGGAGAGCTGTCTTTAGCCCAGCAACCACATGGCAGCTCACGACTGTCTGTAACTCCAAGATCTGACACCCTCACCCAGACATACATGCAGACAGAACACCAGTGCACATACAGTAAACAATATAAAAATAAATTTAAAAAACCCAGCAACAACAACAACAACAACAATGAAAGATCACTTTAAAAAAAGAAATGGACTCAGAAGTTAGCATAAGACCAGTAAGGGTGCAGTCGAACTAGGGGCACAGTTCTTTTTAAAAATTGCAAAGACATAGCTGAGACAACTATACCACCATAAACTGGGCATGAGTGACATCTGTACCACTTCATCCAACACCAGCAGGAGGCAACTTCTTCCCACACTGACACGGAACCGATCATAGTCTAGGTCATACAACAGCACACCTATAAATAAATAAAAAGTAGAAACCAGGTGTAACTAACGTTTTCAAAGCCTACTTTTAGTGATGGTTCTTAAACGCTTTGACCTCCCTTCTAGCCCACCACCCACCAGAGGTAATGGGAAAGAAAGGGTATGCGGGAAGTGGACCCATTTAGAAAGGTTCTTTGGAGCAGCTCCCATCTGTGTTGTCAGGAAACCAGCAGTTCAGTTTACAGGTCAGCAGTAGCAGCTTGATCCACTCGAAAACATTTTACGGATACACCAGCGGTCCGGTTCAGTAGAATCGGGTCAGCAGCAGCAGTGGCACGACTGACCTAGCAGGACCTAGCCAGGCATCAATCCAATCAGCACAAGTCAGCGGGAAAGCCACGGCCAACCGGGACACCTGGAAAAGTTCTCGGCTAAGCCTCTCCCAACAGAGAGAAGATCAGTGAAGATGGGAGACCAACAAGCATTGCACAGCTAGGTCTAGCAGCAAGCCCAGCCAAGCCTCTGTCACTGTCTGTTGAGTCCTTTTTATAACCTCCAAACATCACATGTCCTTCACGGGTCTTGTCTCACCGAGCACCCACCTAAAATACCAGCCTCGGCAGGTGTGTCTGTCTCAGCTGACATCACTTGCCAGTCAGCCAGAGCCCAAAGAAACAGCAAGAAGCTACAGCACACCACCAGATTTTTATTATTATTATTTTTTTGGTGTGTTTCTCTCTATGGAGTCCCAACAAACGCAACTCAACTACACGATGTAAGGCGAACCAATACATGCATCCTTTGGTGAAGAATCCTTCCTCACATGTCCTTTCACATGCTTATTTTAGTAGGACATCGCTTCACCTGTGTCTGCTTCAGTGAAACGTTCCTTCACGAGTCTGCTTTAGCAAAACACCATCCAACACAAGACTTTCCAAAGAACCATTAAGGTCCCACCTCAACCAGGGGTGGGGAGGTGACTCGGTGAGTAAGAGCGCTGGCTGCGGAAGCATAAGGGGCTTTAGTTCTCCAGCACCCACCTAAAATACCAGGCCCAGCCAAGTAAACCTGCAGCCCCAGCAATGGGGTGGGAGAAGTAAGGGAGATAGGAGAATCCTTGGGGCTTGCTGGCCAGCCAGCTTAGCAGAAAAATGGTGAGCCCCTGACTTAAGGAGAGACCCCCATATCACAGGAATAAGGTAGAGAAGGCTAAAACAAGACATCTGATGTCCTCCACATGTATATGCAGGGCATATGCATGTGTGCAGATGCACACACATGAATATAACACACACACACACACACACACACACACACACACACACACACACACACACACCCCAGAGTAGAAATCTTGCAATATTTGCTCTCATCAGATCACAACAGATCACAACAGAAATATATTACAAGGCAAGATCAGAAAGACAGCTGAAAAATTCTAAAATACTTAGAGATTACACAAGATATACTTCATGCTTCATACTCCGTGGGCCAAGAGGAGGGGGAAAAAAAACCCAAGAAAATTAAAATAGACTTTGATCTACATAAAAAAGGAAGCATATCAAAATGTGTATGGAATAGTGAAGTCATTCCTCGGAGGGAAATCCGGGATGCTATAAAGATGGTTATACCTCATCACAGACTTGTCTAAGCCCATGGGGTATACAGCACCCAAAGTGACTGGACTATAACTCTGGACTCTTGAGTGATCATGGATGGGAACACCTCTTTGGTGAATGTGTACAGCGGGTAAGCCAGGCATGTGGAGGGCAGAGGTGCGTGGGAATGGATTCTCTGTGCTCTCCTCTCAGGTTCGCATAACCTTTTCTGATGCTATTTATTTCCAACGCTCTTAAGAAACTTTCAACTTTTTTTTAAAGGGTCCCTCTGATGTGCGTAAGAATTAGCCCACAAAGGGCTCTTGGGCCGACGCGGTGATCTACGCAATTCTGTAAACATTGTTTTGGAAGGTCTGGAACTGTCATCAGGTGGACCTAGCTGGGGGAAGTAAGTTACTGGGGACTGGGTGGCGGGGGCGGGCAAATCCTAGGGAATAGCTTGTCCCCACCCTTTCTCCCTCTGCTTCCTGTTCATCATGAGGTGAGGAATCTCGGCCACACAGGCTCCCAACACATTACTCTGCAATGTGTTCCCTGTCACAAAGGGACCCTCTGAAACCCAAATAGGTCTTTCTTCCGTAAGTCATGCGTGTCAGATTTTCAATCCCCAGCATACTGAGAGGAACCAACATAGTCACTTTTCTAAGGTCACACAGACAAAACTACAATGATTTTTTTTTTAATAAACCTTTTGAATGTTTTACATATGGGCTCGCTCCACAAACCCGACCGAAGTTGATTCCCAGATCTCGTGGTGGAAAGTGAGAATGCTCTCTGGAAGGTTGCTCTCTCATCTCCACATGCGTGTCATGGCGCCCATACCTGTACTCATCCACATAGAGCATATACTCACACATGGACCTAACACTCTCACACACACGTGCCAACAAAAATATTTTCTCAAGTTATTAAAAAGTGTGGTGTGGTGTGTCTGTGTGCTCATGTGGGCGTGTGCATGGTGTGCGTGCAGATGCGTGTGCACGTGCGGTACGTGGTGAGGGTGGAGGTGATATCACCCACCTGTCTCCCTCCATGGCTTTCGATTGTATGTTCTGAGGGACAGGCTCTCTCCAAACCTGGGGCTCAGCAATGCAGGTGTCTAGCTGGCCAGTAAGCTCTATAAACTAGACCCCCACCCTGCCCCCATCCCTAATTTCCACCCTCACCCCACCCCACCTCACATCAATGCTTACGAGCATCCACTGCCAGACCTGACTTTGACATGGTGATGGGATCTGAATTCAGCTCTTCACCAACTGAGCCATGTCCCCAGTCCCATAACAATACCCCTTTTGAAAAGCGGAAGGGTTGAAACCCATTTAAACACCTTATAAATACCCCTGTACCTGGCTTAAATCATTTTTAACACACAGCCAGTCTTGTTCGCTTGTGCCATCTGTTTCACTTTGCACCCATAATTATTCTGGTTCTTATTCCATTTCATCTGTTTTAATCTGTAGCTCTAAATGATAGACTCCTTTTTGGGAAAAAAAATGGAACTGTGCTATTATCAGACCTCAAAACAGTTTAATTCATGACAAGGTGACAGAGGCCTATATTCTGTGTCTAATTAAAAGTTATTAACCGGGTGGATGGGTAGCTCATAGTAAAGTGCTTGTCATGCAAGCAATGGGGCCTGAGTTTGAACCCAGCACTGACTAAAAATCCAGGCCTAGTGTCACATGTTTGTAACCCCAATGCTGGAGAGCCAGAAACTAGAAGACGGTCAGTGGGCCCAGCTTAATCTGTGAACCCCAGGTCCCAGTGAGAGGCCCTGTGTCAGAAAACAAAGTGAAGCCAGGGATTGTGTGGCCCACACCTTTAATCCTGCTTGAGAGGCAGAGGCGGGCAGGTCTCTGTGAGTTCCAGGCCAAACAGGGTTACATAGTAAGACCCGGTCTAAGAGAACCATGAGGACCGCTTCTAAATAATGATACCCCAGGGTTGACCTCTGGCCTTTCCATGCATACATGGGCAGCCTCCCCACCCCTGGCTACAGACCTGTACCTCACTCATGAGAATGTATGCACAATTAACAGTAAAGGTTAGAAACCAAGGCTGTGGGTCCTTGATCAGAATGTGGCTGTACTTCTAGTTACACACTTCCACTTTGACACTGTCACGAACTTATACCAATGTTGAATTCTTGGTTTCTTGGAGTTCCGCAGGGGACTGTGACATCCGGGGACAAGTGTGTCTCTGTCTTTCTAGGGTCACATTTTTTCTCAGCACAAGGAGCCTTGCCCTTACCTATGTAGGTCCGAGCTGAACACACCCATGGCTGGCTCCCTTCGCCCCCAAGAAAAGATTTGGGCCTGGAAGCATCTGACAGGGAAGCCCATAGTCGCACTATGTAAGAAGAATGGGTTCGCTCTACAACCATGGCCAGGAGGAGTCCCCATCCCACAGGGAAAGGTGGTATTAACAGTAGGTGCGAACAGTCTGTTCTTATGAGTGGCTCGGGCAGGGAGACAGAGCCTCTGCCATCCTGGGCCCTGCACCCCTGCAGTTTGGGAGTTAACACCGCACGTTATAAATGTGAGCAAATACACACACACACACACACACACACACACACACGTCAAAAGTCATCCGTACACTTGATGTGTCACAGAAGGTGATCGGGTGGGGGGATGGACAGGACACATTGTGGCATAACCCATGAAGAAAGACGGGTGTAGAGGAGCTGGCAACCACAATGGATCCAACGTGTAGAAAGCAAACACAGGAAAGCAATTTCCTGTTGATTTGAGGTGATTCTGTCAAAAGAAACTAGCAGGACTCGAGCCACATTAACTCAGGCTATGTTTTCAGAGTCTCCTAGATGGACCGTAATAAACCAAAGCGCACGTAAGGAAAGCAGACCTAAATTGAGTTGTGAAATCCATGTTCTAGAATCTCGATGCGATTCCCTTGAAAGGACGCGTTTCTGTCCTTTACAGCACCTAAGGTGCTTAGGCCCTGGCCCTTCTCTGGAAAGGGAGGCGTGTCCTGTGATCGGGGAGCCCTGACTCAGTCACCCTGGGCCATTTGCTCCAAGTGGCCTCTTCACACCTGACTGGCAGCACTGCTGGAGCCCCTCACTCCTCACTCGAGGTTGCGTTACCTTCTCCAGCTCCATTTCCCACCGGCTCTTGTCGGAGGAGGAGTGGTGCTCGAGGGTGCTACAGGCTGCCAGCTCTCCACCGATGTAGCATGCACTCAACTGCCGGCGAGGGAGGCGGAGGCTCTTCCCACAGAACGAGGTGGAAAAATCAAAGGCTGCGTGCAGAGAGGGGGTGGGGCCAGAAAGACGTGCGCTGCAATTGAGAGGGCCAGGAAGGGGCGAACGTCCTTTCTGACTCTGAAAAGGAAACGCGTTTGCCACCCACGTTCCAGACGGGTGGGAGAGGGCGGAGGACAGGCCCTGGGACACTATTATGAGCAGTGGCCACTTGGTGACACTTGTCCAGCCAGAGAGGCTGAGAGATGGAGAGAAAACCCAAGCCAAGGGATGATTCCTCTTTCCTGCCTTAATCTAAAGATGGTTTTCTTACGGTCTGGCTGTGAAACGTCCCCTCTGGGCTCATGCAATGGAACCTTTGGTCCAGCAGGTGGTGCTGTTCCGGGAGGCTGTTGAAACTAGGGGTCTGGCTGGCCGATTTGGGGCTATGTGGGGTTCAAGGGTAAGAGGCTGGCCTGACTTCTGGTAGGTAGAATGCTCTTTGTCTGCCTCGATCATGTGCCTGGCTGCCTTGGCCTCTGCGTCCTCCCCATCACCGAACTGTGAGCGGAAACAAACCTCTTCTCGGCTAACTTGCTTCTTCAGGAATTCTGTCACAGCCAGAGTAGACACCCAATACAAATGTGTTCACTGCTTTCAAGTTATCACGCATCTTCCTGGTCGGAAAAACGTGTCTGGTGCCACTAAACACTCACTACACGCTGTGTTCCTTGCAAATCACTTCACTTTACCTTCAGGTAAGAAACAATTGTCCTGGGGTTGGGGATTTAGCTCAGTGGTAGAGCACTTGCCTGGGCAAGTGCAAGGTCCCCAGCGGAAAAAAAGAAAAAAAAAAAAAAAAAAAAAACAATTGTCCTGTTTGGTATCAGGTCCCCAGAACAATCTGAAAAAAAAGAACCAAAAAAAAAAAAAAAAAGGAGAAACGGCTCTTAAATTTAGATTCTTTTATGTAAAGCCAAACAGGGTTGGGGATTTGGCCAGGGTACCACTTGCCTAAGATTGTAAGGCCCTGGGTTCCTTCCCAAAAAAAAAAAAAGCTAAAAAAAAAAAAAAGGAAACTAAATGAAGTTGTAAAGCCTTGTTACCTATGGGCTAACCAGTTCCCTTTGCCCCTTCAGGGATGAAGTTCACCTTGCCTTCTATGGAACACAGTTGCACCACTGCTTCTGGAGAATTTTTTCTGTGGAAGGAGAACATCCCTCTGCGTTCCTTCAACTTCATCGGAAGCTTGTTCACCCACCTGCTTCATTTTCCTTCCAGATACATTTTGAACGGAACAGCTGGTAGAGCATGCAACACTCAGCGGTCTCCTCCAAGGTGCTGAGCCAAGGTCAGACCACAGGGCTGCTCAGCCGGGATGCTAATGATGTCATGTGTAGAAACCATTTACCTATGACAGCCACCAAAAAAAACTCCTGTGAGTTCCAAAGATGATATCATACACAAGTCTCAATCACAGGGCCTTCACACGGAGAGACAATTCTCAAAAATAAACCCAGACCAGTTATTTGCCTGTTGCCTACATTCCATTCCTTCTCAGGTTTGACACTCCAGGTTTTTCATACTCTGGCCTCATGCCCAGCACCACATAATGAATCGTGACAAGCCCCTCCTCACTTTCCCAAGAACTCTTACAATAGCAGTGGCTGTGCGATTCATTTCTAGCCAATGGGACCTAAAGAAGGCATCTGGGGAAAGTTTTGCTTTTCTTACTAAAGTGAAAACAGACGCGGTTACTTCTACTCCCCAGTTCTTTTCTTTCTGCTTTGACTACAGACATAAAATATGGAGCTGTGGCCGCTATGTTGGAAACATGAGATAAAGCAAGCCTTAGTTCACTCGTACGCTAAGCAGATGCCACACGCTGATGGGTTACAAATGACAGGAATTGATCTCCTGTGGTTCTGGGGATGGGGACTTTGGAGATCAGGGTGTCAGCAGGTTCAGCGGGCGTCTGGCTAGGGGCCACTTCCTGTGTTGTAGACAGCTACATTCTAGCTGTGGGAAGGGAGAGGGAACTCTCTGTAGCCATTTCCTTAAGGCCACTAATCTCATTCGTGACGGCTGCACCCATAACCCAGCATCCTTTCAAACATTCCAGTTCCTATGGCTATCAAACTTAGGGTGTCTTGGCATATGAATCTGGGGGAGACACAAACATACTATGTGTACGTAGTCACCCTCAATATGTTCTATTGATGGTGGTTTAGTCAGTACTAACTTCAAAATTGGAAAATATGACCTAGAATTTACATGGTACGATCATATATAGATATCATAGGATTCAATAATAACATCAGGTGGGGATAGCTTGGTATTGTGAATCCTACCAAGATGACTTAGCTTGCATCGAGGCTAATGGTGTCTATTGCCCCAGTGGGTACCCACTGACAGGTCTCTTTTACCTCAGGACAATCTGTAAGGCTTCTGTGGTGGTTTGAATAGGCTTGGCCCACAGGGAGTGGTACTGTTAGGAGGTGTGGTGTTGTTAGAGGAAGTCTGTCTCTGTGGCATTGGTCAGGCTCCACCCACTGCAGAGGAGAGCATCCTCCTAGTTGACTGAGGGTGCCAGTCTCTCCTGGCTGCAAGTGGATCAGGATGCAGAACTCTCAGCTCTTTCTCCAGCACCGTGTCTGCCTGGATGTTGCCACACTTCCTGCCATGATGATAATGGACTGAACCTCTGAAACTATAAGCCAGCCCCAATTAAATGCTATCCTTCATAAGAGTTGCTTTGGTCATGGTGTCTCTTTGTAGCAATGGCCACGCTAACTAAGACAGCACCCTTCCATGCTAGAGCAGGTCCTGCCTCCCTGCCTGTCCAAAGCAGTTTGGTGTCAGGGGCCAGTGAGCTGCTTGGATACTTTAGATGGTGTGACATTCTTTTCTCCACTACAATGCTGCAGAAGCCAGATGAACCCAGCACGTCTGGGAGCCAGACGGCCTTCCCCTCTCTTCTCTCCTTACTACCACCTTAAGAACTCCAGTCGCTTCCGTGTCTCCAACTGGCTGATATAATAAGACGAGGTGTTGTGGACAGTGGGGCAGGCATGGTGGTCATTCCACTTGACAGGCCTCCTAGTGTCCAGTCAGCATTCTTCCAGTGTGTTTATGAGGATGATTGGCTTTTGAACTGGGGAACTGAGTAAGGCAGATGGCTCTCCCCAGTTGAGTGACCATCATCCCGCCCACTGGAGCCTGAACAGAACAAGCGGTGACAAAGTAAAAATATGTCCTTGTTTTTCTGCATAAGCGGAGACATCTCATCCGGTTTCTCTTGCTCTCAGAACTTATATCATTGTTCTTGAATTCTCGGGTTTCCAGACTCTGGCTGAACAGCAACAGTAGCTGGTATTTCTCTGGCATGTGGAGAGGTTAAGACACTTCTCAGCCCCCATCACTATGTGAAAAGATTTCAGTGTGGAGAAGGGTATGAGATCGTGGGTGCGCAGTGCAGACGGCTGCCTTCATCCTTCAGCCCAGCATGTTCTGCACCCTGTGGGTGTCTGTGTTCTAACTGTCTCTTCTTAGAAGGTCAGCTGTCATATCAGACTATACAGCTCATCGAAAGTCCTCAGCTTAAAAGAAAATTCCTCTTTAAAGACATGTTAGTTACTTCTTATCCCTGTGACAGAAATCCCTGACAGAACAACTTAAGGGAAGGTCTTACTTTGCTCACATTTCAGAGGTGTCGATCCATCTGGTAGAGAGGGTGTGACAGACAGAGCAGCTCAAACCATGGCGGTCAAGAAGCAGAGAAGGGAAACAGGAAGAGGCCAGGGCAAGATAAAGTACACCCCAATAACCTACCTCTTCCAGCTAGGTCCTGCCTCTTACCTTCTCACCTTCCAGTAATGCCTGCCATCATGTTATGACTCTGTCTAGGAACCAGTCCACTCATGGCATCACAGTCCTTATGAGCCGGTCATTTTGGAGGTATTCCCCACAAACACTCAAAGGTATGCTCTACTAATCCCCTAAGGAGGTCCTTGAACGTTAACATCATAGAGATCTTACCTCAAAATATGTTCCACCCTGAAGTACTGGAGGTTAGGACTCCAACACATGAATTGGGACCATGCTCATATGATAATAATGGACTTAGAACGATCCATTTCTAAGGCCTATAGTGTGGATCATATTTGCATGGTTCTTCTTGGCATGAAGGACAACACCTTCCCAGGTTCCAGGGATAGTTGTCTTAGGGAAAGGTAGGATGTCTACCTGCCACATTGTACGAGGACCCTCATTTTGTTCCATGAATGCATGTTATTATCCTACTATCTACAATGACCAGAACACAAGGCAATGATGAATGACCCAAGTCATCACAGTTTGTAAGTGACGGGTCAATGGCTCAGTCACTGCCTGACAATAGATCCCTGTTCTTAGATGACATCCCATGATGGCTTTATCAATGAAGGAAGCAGCTAAAAAGGAGGTGTGTTAGAGCTTTCTAGAACAGAACCAACAGAATGAACATAAATTACAAAGAGGGATCCATTCAATTGGCTTACACGGGTGAGTGTGGTTAGTTCAACGATGACCTCAACACCCTGGGGAGGCCATTAGTTTCTTGTACTTGGGGCCAGATGTAGCAACAGTCCCCATGTGACGATGAAGGCCTGAAGGACTTCTAGAGAGCCATAGTCCACGGTGGACTGAAGAAGGTGGGTTCTGATACAAATGAACAATTGTCAGCCACATAATGGAGTAGATACACTTCCCAGCATGGAGTGAAGGCAGGGAGACAAAAGGAAATGATTGTCCCTTGGACCTGCTTAGATCTGTGGGAGGGCGCCAACAACTTTGGGGGAAGGTCTCCCCCCAGCCATCTTTCCAGGAAATGCCATTACAGATGTGTGTAACGCAGTTGTGTCTCTGTTGATTCTGGACCCAGCAAACAGAAAACCAATATTAACCATCGCAGATGGTACAGCGATTTGAATAAGGATGGTCCCCAAAGGTTTATATATTTGAATGCTGGCTCATCAGGGAGCGACACTACTTGACAGATTAGGAGATTCTTATTGAAGTAGGCATGGCCTTGATGGAGAAGTATGTCACCAAGGGAGGGTCTGGGGGTTTCAATGACTCAAGCTAGGCTCAGTGTCTTCTCTTCCTATGGATCTGAATGTAGAACACTCAACTTCTCGAGCACCATGGCTGCCTGAATGCCACCATGCTTCCTGCCATGATGATAATGGACTAAACCTCTGAAACTATAGGCCAGCCCCCAACTAAACTCTTTCCTTGATAAGAGTTGCCATGGTCATGGTGTCTCTCCACAGCAGTGGACACTGACTAAAACAAATGGTAAGATCCCGGCTTTCAGATTCATGGCCACAGCAGGGAGACAGGCTCACCGTGCCTCAGGACACGGACCTGCATAGAGGTGTCACACTCTGGCCTGACTGACTTTTGCTTGTTGTGACTATGATCCTCATGATACTCCGAAGACAAGACACTGTCTTGAGTCAGGGCATACATTTCTGAGCTCCCTTCACCTGACGGCATTTCCGTTGACCGTGGACTGGATGTTGCTGACCCCAGGTTCTCATGTTGAAACCCAACCCTCAGGGCAGTGGGGTAGTGGGAGGTGGGGGCCTTTGGAAAACAAGTTGACCACAAATGGAACATCCATGATTGGGGCCAAAGACACGACAATCCCCACCCCCATACACACACACACACACACACACACACACACACACACACACACACGCGCACACACACACTTTTTTTCTAAATGAACACCATTTGGAAGTTGTCATTTGTAAGAAAGGTTGTCCCAGAACCCTACCACGCTGGCTTCTCTGACCTCAGACCTCCAGACTCAAGAACCCTGGGAAATAAATGGCGTGTGTGGGCCACCAGTTAGGATTCTTTGTCACAGCAGCTCACGCTAAGACATTGAAGTCCTAACCTGAGGTGTCAGGTTGGTTGCCTGACCTGTGTCAGAAAGGGCTTGTGTTGTCACTTTACGCCACGTTTGTCTGCATCCAGATGGCATCGTTGCAACACTGTCCTCAGAGGAGTTTGCGAACCACTGGACTGGGCCTGATAAACTTCGGGAACCCTTGTATAAACCCAGCACTAGGAGAACGGAACAAGGCTCCGTGGACAGCAGAGCCATGTAATTAACACATCAAGAGTGCTGGTAGCTCTGGGATGTGTAAGCCTAGGTTGTGTGAGGCTCTAAATGAGAACGGAAAAAAAAAAAAAATCTAACCAGTCATTCACCATCCAGTCACAATGAAAGCAGCCATTTCCCCAAACGGCACTTCTCTTCCACAAACAGTGGCCATAAAATCAGAGGCTCTGAAACTTTAAGAGGCCGTAAACCCCTTCGGCAACAACGCGGAAGCTTGGAGAACACACATGAATAAATAAAAGCCAAAAGCTGCTGCCACATCACTGTGCCCCGAAGGACACAGAGCACCAGGTTCTTAGAGGGGAAAAACAGCCCTCTGGGCTCAATAGAATTCCACAGAACACCCCTCACGACCCCCCACGCCCCACCCTCACGCCCCACCCCACGCTCCACCCCTCACGCCCCACCCCACGCCCCGCCCCTCACGCCCCACCCCACGCCCCCGCCCTCACGCCCCACCCCACACTCCACCCATCACGCCCTACCCCCACGCCCCGCCCCTCACGCTCCCCCCCCCCCCATCAGTTTCTAGAAGCCCTAAGCTGAGTCATCAGCCCCTGGCCTGCTGGTGGCGATAGATGGGCGAGCTGCAGAGTCCACCGCAAGGCTGTTTCCCGGTAAAGGGGCAGCCTTGCTGAAGACACCCGGGTGTGCAGGGCCTCCTCTAAGGATGGGGAAGGTGTGCATCTGCTTCTGGGACTACCCACACTCCACGATCAGTGGCTGAACAAACTGGTTCAGGCGGAAAGCAGTGCTCCCGGGGGCTCTGCGTCCTGTAATGTTTGTGAGCAGCGCTTTCTTTGTTGAGAGCTGCCACCAAATAGCTCGGAAGACTTGCAGGCTGCTCTGGTTGAAGTTTTGTCGTCGGCTTTAAAAGCCACCACCACCACCACAGCAACCCATTCTCTTCCCTGTGGAAGCATGGGGAGAGATTCTGTAAAGACCTGCAGTGAGACCCAGATGGGAGACGCCATACTTATGCCTCCCTCCCTCCCTCGCTGCAGCCCTGTGTGCTAAGGGGAACGGAGCCCATCACCACCTCAAGTTTCCTAGGGCTGTAAGTTCAGGCTGCAAACCCTGGGAAGCTTCCGGGATAATTTGCCAAAGAATTAGAACTGATGGGCTGGGGACATGACACATCTGGGATGTACTCATCGCACAACTGCGAGGACCTGAGTTCAATCCCTAGCACCCACAGAAAAAGCCAGGCGTGACTGCACGCTCTTGTGATTCCAGCACTGGGGATGTAGAGACAGGAAGATCCCTGGGCAGTTAGCCAGTCATAGCAGCTGAATTGGTGACCTTCCAGGTCCCAGCATGAAACCTTGTCTCCAAAAAAAAAAAAAAAAAAAAAAAAAAAAAAAAAAGAGGAGGAGGAGGGGGGCGGGGACGGATCCTAAGAAGCAATACAGAAGGTTAGCTTCTGCCCTTGAACCAACTGCTTCATCTCGGAAGGCGTTTTACTCTTCTTAAATCTCCTCCCATCCGGAAGTACACCGCTCCGTAACCAAGTGCCCAACACAATCTAGCAGGGTTCTGACGAGGATCTAGCTTGGTGGCCGAACATTTGCCTGACTTGTGTAAGACCTTGCATTCTCTCAGCAGCTCGACCCAAAAAGCATGTCCATCGGGCACATCAGAGTCAGGGGGTGGAGGATGAAGAGAGACAGGGGCCATGGGAATTCTGCTTCCACTGCAGCAGCAGGGGTGGGGGCGGGGCGAGGTAAAAAAGAAAAAAACAAAGGTAAAACAGGGTAGGGAATGAGCCTAGGAAGACCTGGGGGTATAGCTCAGTGGGCAAGCCCTTGCCCGATGTGTGCCAGGTCTTAGTTTGATCCCAGCACCGCAAAGCGGAAGTCATGCTAGGTTTCCTGACTATGATGGGTGAGGAAGATGCATGACTCAGGGGCAAAGAAAGGAAGAGAAGGAGCACCAGCCACGCCAGGCATTCCACCCAGTCATCCTCAGCACTCTCCACTAAAGCCTCTTTCTCTCTCTCTTCTAGGGACATATGTCAACACACGAAACATAACTCTTTAAACTGAAGTCGTACAGGGCGGGAGAGATGGCTCAGTAGTAAAGGTCAGCTAGTGCTTTCGCTCCCGTCTGACAGACTCTCTGTGTTCCACAAGCGCTCCTGGCAATGCGGAAGCACTAATGCAGAAGACTGGCTCACCCATCATCGGTCAGGGCTCCACCTTCATCCTGACAGAGAGGCAGGAATGTGGTGGTTACTGCAGATCTTGGCTCTGCCCATGGACTTGAAACCTCGAGAGAGCTATGTGACTTTGATACTTTCCCTCGGTATACCTACACCTCTTGACAGGTGACAACAGAAGTCTTGGAATGGCAGTATGAGTCACTGCTTATTCAAATGTGCCTGTGTCCCCCCACCTCACCTATGTGTGTTATATCAGGGCCTCCAAGACAGTTCTGCGTAGTGTCTGGGAAAAGAAACAGGAAGTAGAGATGATACCTCAGGCCATCATGGGCCAAAGAGCAGCTTGCTGGACCCAAGTCAGTGACATCTGCAGAGGGAGGAGGTGGCCTCTGGAGCCAGCTAGAGTCCTTCATGGTATCACCGAGGACAGACCCAGTAAGAGGTTCTCATGTAATCAGTGGTCTTACTTCAACAAGGAGCTCAAATGATATTCTAAATGATGTGGTTATTTGGGGGAATAAAAGAGCTTACCTAGGGCTAACTACTGTCCCTTAATAACAGCACGAGTTCCCTAGAAAACAGAGGAGCAACAGATCTTCCAGGGGGCAGGTGAGAAATAGGGTTCTGTGGGACTTTGTGAGTTCTTCGTTTGTTTGTTTGTTTAGGAGAGAGAGAGAGAGAGAGAGAGAGAGAGAGAGAGAGAGAGAGAGAGAAAGAGAGAAAGAGAGAGAGAGAGAGAGAGAAGAAGAGGAAGAGGAGAGGAAGAGAGTAGAGGCCAGCCATGAACATGTGGAGAGAAGGTAGGAGGGGAATAGGGAGAGAAGGGATGAAGGGGCAAGAGAGAACAAGAGGAAGTAGGAGCAAGAGAGAGCAAGAGCGACATTGTGAGTTCTAGTCCTATATGCAAGACTTTAGTGAGACAACCTATTTGCCACCTGCATTTCTCTCTATACCTAGTGCTGATTCGTTACTATGACCTAGAAACAAAGAAAACTTACTTGCAATCATTTGAGATGGGAAAAACAGCCAAGTTAGGAAGCATTTTCTTACTCCCACATTGCCCATTAACAGCTGTGAGAAGAAAATGATACCTCACTGACTTAGAGGAAAGCGATACATCAGGGCTTGATTCGAGTCTCAAGAGGAGGTGGGTGGAAGGATCTACCTTTAAAGAACGCCAATTAAAGTAATTGCCACTGTCACAGAAATTACTGTTTTTGACACCGAAGTTCTCTACTGGAGAACACTTAGAAAGCAGGGGAGAGGAAGCCACATGACCAACACAATTAGGAGGAGCAAAAGCCAAGTGCTGTGGAGTCCCTCAAATAATTCAGGCTTTGGGCCAGCACCATCCCTGAAGGGATGCCATATTTTCCAGAAATTTCAAAGATCTGTTGGCCATGAGCCCAAGGTTTGAGGGACTCATGAATGCAGACACACACATGTGGCTGTCACCCTCCCACTTCATGAGAGCCTCTCTTCAGATACAAGCTCTTGATGTTTGGAAGCTCAGCATGGATCAAGGAGAGAGAGAAATAGGGGCTCCTCCACAAGGGACATGGGTCTAAGGATCTACTCACAGGCTCTGGGGAATAGCTCAAAGGAAAGCCTTTACCTGGCATGCCCAGGGCCTTGGGTTTAATCTCTAGCACCACAAAGACTAGGGGTTGGGGCATGCACATCACTTATGTGACTGGTGCCAACAGAAGCCAGAAAAGGGCAGCAGAATCCGGTTCTACAAGAACAGCAAGCACTCTTAACTGCTGAGCCAGCGCTCCAGCCCCATATACGACTCCTAACTTGTAAAGGAAAGAACCAATTTTTAAAAATTTCAGGATCCTATAGACAGATTTAAAAACAAAACAAAACAAAAATGCTCTTAAAATCAATTTCCAGGATAATGAAATAAGTGAAACAAACACAACCCCTATTGATTACTTATTATTAGGCTCAAAAGATATGAAAACCAAGCAGTTTCTGTTGCTACAAAGGTTTCTAGAAGTTTATTGCTAATCTCTGTTCTCACCCTATAATCAATGGTTCATCTCTGAACTGTCTATTCCCAAGGCCACATTTTGAGCTCTGGTCTAGGACAGCATGCCCCACAGTGGCCATGCTAATACTTACCTGCTAAGATGTGAGTCCCTGCATTTCCTGACTTCTGTGTGGCCCTCTCACTGATCCTGCATCACCATTTACAGATCAATAAGTCAATAGATCGATCGATTGATCTATTGATAGATAAATAGATGATAGATAGATGATAGATAGATGATAGATATACAGACAGACACATGATAGACGATAGATAAATAGATGATAGATGATGGGTAGATGATATACAGACAGACAGACATGATAGATGATAGATAGATAGATAGATAGATAGATAGATAGATAGATAGATAGATAGATAGATAGATGATAGATGATGGGTAGATAGATGAAATACAGACAGACATATGATAGATAATAGATATATGATAGATGATGGGTAGAGAGATATAGACAGACAGACATATGATAGATGATAGATATATGATAGATAGATGATGGGTAGATAGATGATAGATATACAGATAGACACAGATTGATGATAGATAGATAGATGATAGATAAACAGACAGAAAGCTGTAGGATAGCTCGTCCTGCATCACTATTTCAGTGCTGACTCAGGCTGGGGAGTACCAGAAATGGTCTAAGAGTTAAATATGATGTGGAAAGCACTACATATTGGGGTTAGGGAATGAGCATTATATGATGATATAATGTAAGTGCTGAGAAATCCTGGTGAAGAAAGAAGAAGGAGGAGGAGGAAGAGGAGGAGGAGGAGGAGGAAGAGGAACAAGGACAAGAAGAACAAGAAAACAAGAACAACAAGAAGAGGTGAAGAAAGAAGAAAGAAGAAGGAGAAGGAGAAGAAGAAGAAGAACAACAACAACAACAATAACAACAACAACAAGAATAAGAACAAGAAGAACAAGAACAAGAAGAGGTGATAAAGAAGAAAAGAAGAAGAAGGAGAAGAAGAAGAAGAAGAAGAAGAAGAAGAAGAAGAAGAAGAAGAAGAAGAAGAAGAAGAAGAAGAAGAAGAAGGAGAAGAAGGAGAACAAGAACAAGAAGAACAAGAAGAACAAGAAGAACAAGAAGAACAAGAACAAGAACAAGAACAAGAAGAGAGATGACCTATTTACCCTTTATTGAGATCAGTATTCCAATTATTATTATTACTTCTGTTTCCTCTCTCTTTAATTTTTCTTGTTTTTTTGTGGCGCTGGAGATCAAACCCTGAGTCCCACACACGCGAGGCAAGTGGTCTACAACTGAGCTGCATCCTGAGCCCTCACTGGTCCTTAAACTTGTGCTTCGTGTGCCAGAGCACGCGCTACCTACCAGAACAAGAAAAGCCCGCTCAGAGTCCAGCCTCTCATGGGATCGTGTCCACAACTCTGGGGTTTGGAAGTGAGAAATGGCCCTGCCTGGGTCAGTACAGAGTCCCTAGTGCCAGGATCAGTGTGGGAACCACACAGGAAATGCAAGACTCATTTTCACTGCTGCCCAGGCCTTCCACGGTTCATACTTGGCACTTTGGAATTTGCCTAGCATTGGAGTAGCCTGGGCAACTGGGAAAGGCTGCTTGGGATAAACTCATTGCTGTGAGACCAGGTTGGGAGAGAAACTGCTGAACTGCTGGCTCAAGGGACACCACTTTCCTTCCCTGGCTCCTTCAAGCCAGTCCCCAGAGTGGGCTTACCCAAGAAACCAGCGTCACGCATGCTACTACACAGGTGGTTTCCTTATTGGGGGGCCTTCGAATTCCGCTTGGAAGTGTAGCTGACTTCACTGAGCTGGCTTCCCAAGTCCCTTCTGATAGCACTGTTACCACACAGTCCATTAGCTGACAAGCAGCTCTCAACACATTCACAGTGAAGCTAGAACCAGCAACCAGCCGTGAGCTCTGCTCACCATCTTAGCCTCACGGAGGCCACTGGTGACAAGTCAGGCTAGACCGCCATAACCTTTTACAGACTTACACTTTCTCTATTATTCCAATCCAAAGCCAAAGCCACTTTCCTGTCTACTGCTCAGCCCTTCTGAGGTTTCGTATCTAGGGGTTTATTTCTTTACAATCTGCTCTGACCTGTCACTAAAAAAATCCTGGAGTTGCCCAGGCGACTAAACAAATGGACCCTTTAGTCTCGGAAAACAGCCATTTGTTTCCGTGATGATACATGATCTTTCCACAGCTCAACAATGGGTCGCCGGTCCCAGCGGACCTCAAGAGATTTGCCACAAACACTGGGCATCAAGAGGATGATCTCGGACTATGCCTTAGGCTTCTGTGGGATAGAAAATGTCAGCCAAATCTTTAATACACTCCCAGGAGAAAGGTGGAGTCTGACTCCCTTAGCCCCTGAAGGCGGGCCACCACACACAGTAGCAAGAACACAGCAGGACACATCTGCAAAAGCACGAGGAGAGGCCACAGGTTCCAGGTCAGATGCAGATTGTGAGTAAGGAAAGCCTGGAGATGGCTCTACCCACAAAGTCATACAGCTCAGTTGCTCCGGAACTAAAGCACTGAGGTAGTGTGGCAGGCGAGAAGGTCCCGATTTATGACACTACTCTTTGAAGGGATTTGTCACTCAGCAGCAGGTAACTAATACCTTTGTTAAATAAAGTGGCCCGTGAGCTCTCTCTACTTCTTTTTCCCAGTGCATTGTGGTCCTTAATACTTTCCCAGCCATCAAGGTTTAGACAGGATGTAACAAGAGTCAACCTGGTCTTAGGATCTAGCTTGGAACGCCCCATCGCTGACTCTGCTCACACCCTAGGTACCAACTTCAGTCTTCCTAGTTCAGAAACTTCTAGTCCCAGAGACCAGTGGGACACGTAGACTGGAATCCATGCACCCACTGGACACCCCTCGGCCCCAGGCACTAGCTCCTTGGCACCTACCCTCACAGGGAAGCAGCCCTGTGAGCCCAGGTCGTGGGAGTGGCCACAGACTCCTACACCCATTCTCCTGCCCTCCACGTGCTCCTGCAGCAGCAGGCTCTGAGAGCAATAGTCTCTCGCCCAAGGAGAAAGGAGAAAACTCGTGGCTGTCGACAGTGTGGGGACCTAATACCAACCTGGAAACAGCATGGTTAGGACGGAAAAATCAAACAGGCAGGATCTATGTTTGTGGTCGCACGGTCTGCTAAGGTTACAATGAGCTCGGGGGGAGCAGTGTGCTTATCTCTGAAATGGAGAAGGTACCAGCGCTCCCTGCCAGGTTCCTTAAGTCCCATGGTACCAGCACAGGAAGCTTCCCTACTTTTTCCTTCTTGCTTTCTGGTAAAACGTGCCCAGCACTGTCGTGCCCTCTGTACTTCCTGTCTGCTCCAT
The DNA here is from genome assembly GCF_011064425.1 of Rattus rattus. Lineage (NCBI taxonomy): Eukaryota > Metazoa > Chordata > Mammalia > Rodentia > Muridae > Rattus > Rattus rattus. The sequence goes on along the minus strand of NC_046167.1, from coordinate 12,790,625 downwards.
TTGTTCCAGGTAAAGGTTTATTGGCTAAGACAACCAAACAGCCCTCCTCCCTCTGCCCCAGACACCTACACTGACATTCTACAGTCAGCCCATGGCAAAGCTCTTTAGCTCAAAACTGTGTGCACACACTGATTTGACCTCCTCTCGGTCCCTGTTCTGACCCTCCCCAAGCTACCACCAACTCCTACAACAGTGGAGATTTGTCCCCACGTCTATCCTGTCTCTGCTACAGTGGCATCTCCTTACCTCTCAGGAGACTTGTGATAGAAAACAAACCGTGGTTTCGTTTTTTTTTTAATTATAGTCCTCCCATCTCGGCCAAGTCCTTCCACTGACCTCATGGCTTAGTCTGGTCCCACATCAAATCTCTTGTCCTAGTGTGCTTTCTGTTGTGATGACCAAAACACACTTGGAGAAGGACTTGGTTATTTATCTTAGAGGTTACAACCTGACTCAAGGCAGGAAGTGGAGACCATGGAGGAAATCAGCTGGCTGGGTTGCTTGGCTACCTTTCTTAAATAGTCAGAGCCCACCAGCCTAAGGATGGCACCACTCCCAATGGGTGGGGCCCTCCTATATAAATTAGCCATCAGGAAAACGCCCCACAGACGTGCCCACACGCCAATCGGATGGAGGCAATCCCTCAGCTAAGGTTCCCTCTTTCCGGGTGTGCCGAGGGGACAACCAAGATTAGCCAGCACACCTTACCTCCAGTCTCTGACACCTTCTCACTGTCCGTTAGATCTTGCTGTGGTGATTTGAATGTGAAATGTCTCTCTCAGGCTCACGTGTTAGGGGCTTAGTTGACAGCAGAGGAACTCTGTGGAAATGACTGAAACATAAGGGCTTATCCTTCAGGATCGGATTAACCCACTGCTGTATTCCTAATCTGATGGTGACTGGGAGGTGATGGGAAAGTTGGAGGGTAGGCCCGTCACTGGAAGCATGCCTTGGGATGTATCTTGTCCCCTACTTCCTTCCCCATCGGATCCCTTTCTGCCACAGGCTCCCTGCTGTGATATTCACCTCACCACAAATCCAGGAACAACAGAACCCAATGGCCGAAACCTTGAAACTGAACTGAAATGGCAGAAGTCTATCCCAGACCTGTTGGCTTCCTGTTCCCCTGCCCATATGTCAGGGAGGCTCCTGCCTCAGAACACAGCGCCTGCCACTGATTCTGTCTGAGAGGTGCTTCTGCAAACATCTAACTGTCTGCTCCTCAACCACTCCCCATCTTCCCAAAGCCAACTTTTGAGAGAGGCCTTCATCGGCACCTTAACCACAGCAATCCCTCTCTCCGTCTCCACTCGGGCTCTCTGTTCTTCCTGTCGGCACGTCTGACACATTAGGCTTGCCTGCTTCTTCCTGGGAAAGAAGTGTCTTGAGAGAGTGTGTGTGGGGTCTTACCTGCTTCTACACCAATGGATTTTTAGGGAGACCACCAACGCAAAGCGAAGATTGAACACATGTTCACTGCACTGAGGAGGAGGGACTCACTGACACTGGTTCTTTGCTTCAAATGGCCCAGGGAAACCTCCAGGCTGATTATGTATGAATCCTTCATATTGTAACTGAAATGGAGTCACACTGGTCTGGCCTTAGCACGGAAGGAGGTGTGGTGGCTTCACCTCCAATGCCATAGCATTTCCCAGAGCAACCATCAGCCTGTAGTCTGCTCTTCCTTTCACCTGCCCAAGGCGAAGCGTGCGGTAAAGTTGGGGACCAAGTTGTCTTTCTGGAACGTTTAGGAGACTGGGTCAGCCGAGGTTCCTACTGAACTCATGACCATCACTCAGGGGGAGCAGAGGAGGGAAGTGTATGTCCTGAATCTGCCAAGAGTTAGATGCTGCGAGCTGGAGGTCGCAGACTAGGGGCTTCACTCCAGGCTCTGGAGTCAACGGTAGCTCTGAGCCCTACAATCTGAGGCTAGTTCTGATCCCACAAAAGGAGCTTCCCTTCTCCCTCTTAGGAGGGAGCATGGTCACACTGGCAGGCTTCCTGTATGTTGAAAGGAGTCCTACAACACTGAAGTGTTTAGTGACACCCATGGTTAATACACAGTAGCTTTTTTGTTTTCATTCACCGTTCATTCAACTAACGCTACTGCACACCCATCGGGGCCACAAAGGCAACTGCCATGCCCCTCCCCCATCTTTCTTTCTCCTTAAGCCCCCAGCCTAATGCTGCCCCGTGGAACTGAAACTTGGGACATTCAGGGCAAAAGAGGTGGCTGGCTCCTGTATACTTAACACAAAATGCTCCTTTGGGGAAACTGGGAGTCCTCAAGTCTGCTGGTCGTGTTGGACATTCTGTAACCTCGCATGAATTATGAACGAATTGGGTGACCTGTCTGACAGTGAACTTTCAATAATATCCCGTAAGAGGAAGCCATGAGGAGGAAAGACTGAAGACTGACTGGAGCCCTGGGTTCTGTGGGGACAAGCTTGTCAGTGCTGGCACTTCTACATGGCACAAGGCCCAGGCATAGCAGGTGGCACAGACACGGGCTTAATTGATAGCTTAATTAAGGAATTAGGTAGATAATAACTTCCAACCCACAGCTTGGTTAAGCTAAATTTCATTGTCTCCCTTTCCTGTGGAAATACACAGAGAAGTAAACACAGAGTGGGCGTTGTCCACCTAAGAACTGTTGCTTCAATGATCTGTCCCATCTTCATTCGATCTAGGAAGGAAAAATGGTGTGTTAGGAGGAAACGTTGACACAAGCTACCTCTGTAACCCACGTTACCTGTACTTCCTCATGGACACCACCAAGAATCCTCCAAAGGCAGCCATTTACCCTGGTCCCTCAAGAACTTCCTGAATTGCCTTCTGAAGAGAAGACTTGTCCTCAGGAGACCCGAGCCTGGGAAATGGCTTGCTCCCAAGCGCACCTCAACAGTCATGCCACCAAGCCCCAGGGATTGTTGAGCATTTTTTTTTTTAGTCTTAATTAGATCAAAACACTACTTCTAGGATGCTCCTGACTGGTGTGTCGGTTGGCTTCTCTCTTTCTTAGGCTGGGGGAGGGAGAGCATTGAGTCACTGATAGAGACCTGCAGAGATGGAGCAGGACTTGGTGCTGTGGTCTGAGTGTGACTTGTCCCCACAAGCTCGTGTGTGTGAACAGTTGGTTCTCAGCTGGCAGAGCCGAGATTGCGGGATACTTAGGAGGCCCAGAGGACATGGGCCACAGGAAGGCAGGGACACGGAGCCAGAGATCTGTTTCCGGGTCCACCAAGGTGTCAAGAAACCCAGCTGCATGTTTCTATTGCCACGAGACTTCCATTCCATCCATCCCCACCGTGGCGGCTACACCCTCTCAAACGATGAGCCCCAGTAAATCTTCCCTTCCTACGTTCCTTTTGTCTGCTTAGTGACAAGAAAGGTGACAGATACAGCCGAGGATGGTGAGACGTGGCTCCTCTCTAGCTCAGGCATTTCAGTGGTCCCTCAACAATTCTGGAGCTGGGCGGAGAAACAGCCTGATGGGTAATGCACTTGCTGTACAAGTCTAATGACCTGTGTCCCTGTCCCCAGAACCCACACGGAAGCTGAATGCAATGGGTCAAGCATCTGTCCTCCCAGCAGACCATGACAGATGGGTGCCTGAGACAGGGGAATCTCCAACTAGCCTGCCTGACACAATAAAGGGAGAGCCGCCCTCTGACCTCACAAGCATGCCTGAGCTCTCGCACCCACAGATGTGCGAACTGACATGTGTGCACCACGTGTGCATGCACGCGCACACATACTGCACACACACACACACACACACACACACACACACACACACACACACACACACAGAGCCAATGTTGATCACGTTTTAAAGACCATTTAGGTTTTGGCTACTGGGACAGAACTGAGCTTCATGGCCCTGGGTGTGATCTGAGGTGTCTTGAGAGATCTCTGGCAGTTTTCGAGCTGTGAAACATTTCCTAGGTTACACTAAGTTTGTTGTTGTTGTTGTTGTTGTTTTAATGGCTTCTTTGTCCTCACATGAAATATCCGGGTGACTAAATTCCAGGCAAGCATGCTGCCCTGCCACCCATCATCAAACTTTATCCTAAAAGAACTTCTAGATTTCTTTGCAGTGGTCAAAGTCTCTTCCATAGCCTCTTCATGTTCTCGCTGCCTGAACTTCCCTTGGCTTACTTCAGACAGAACTCAGACCGTGGTGGAGCTTTGCACTTCCTTGTCAGGCCTCTGATTAAACTCACACACTCCTGCTGGCATTTCAAAGGCTGTTTCAAGCCTGGATCCCTTTTCTGAAGTTACTTCCAAAAACCTATCCATAAATTAGTAGCTACGGTATGTGTATGTCTCTAGGACTTCAGACAGCATATTGATTCTGGGCAGAGGCTTTCGCATCTGGTTTGTGTAGGGAATTTAATTTCCTAAAACCACATGCTCTCATCATATTGTCTAGTACACACACTCAGGAGCTCCCAGGCTGTGTGGATGCGAGGCTTACCCACACAGCTCCTTTTCTGATTTGTAAAGTGGAAGAAAGAATCGATATAGAGGGTTTTTGTTATTCTTGATTTTTTTGTTGTCACTGCTGTTGCTGATTGCAGACAGGAACTTATGTATTCCAGGCTGACCTTGAACTCACTTGGGTAGCCTAGGCTAACCTTGGGCTTCTGATCTTCTAGCCTGCACTTTTAAGGTGCTGGAACTGGTTACAGGTGTCACCACAGAGTGTGTGAGAGGCTGAAGACCAACCCTAGGGCTTCATGCATGCTGGGCAAGCCCTCTCTCTACTTGTTCAATTTATGCACAGTTTGCTCAAGTTGGTGCTTTTCTTGTTACATATTTGATAAAATGCAAGCACAAAATTAACCATGAATCTGGTGATATTTAAAATATGGGACAAGTCATATTTTAAGGGCCCCTTCACCTCCTCTCTGGGCTTTCTGTTGTTTCTGATCAAGGCTGGCCAGTGCTGAAGACCAGTTTCCCAGACATGCTTTTAAAAAGCAACCGTCAGGCCCAACATTGATTTATTTAGCATGGAGCAAATGATCTGAGAGTCTCCGTATCTTAAGGTCTTCATATTTCTGAGATATCTGCATTTAAATCATTATAATGTTTTTCAAAGTCCTACTCATTGGGCATCACTTTCTAACATGCTAAACGCGACGTTAAAGTGTTTCCCCCTAGACGTATTAATGTAGGCAATGCTTGTGCATGTGTGTCATGTATGTGCACCTTCGGAGGCTAGAGTGTGGGACTGGAATTACAGGTGGCTGTGAGCCACCATGTGGGTGCTGGGAACTGAACTCAAGTCCTCACAAAGAGCAGCCTGCGCTCTTAGCCATGGAGCCATCTCAGCAGACACAGCTCCGACCTGCAGCTTCCGCCCCACCCCTTGCTACCTCTGTGCTGGGTGTGGCTCATGTCCTGTTCATCTGCTCAAACGGTCTTTGACTGTTTGCTCCCAAAGTGTTTGCAGGAAGAACTTCTCCTAACCTTCCTGATGGTTCACAGTCTCCAGGCCATCCTCATCCCAAATCTTCTTACGGCGTGTTGGTGAGGCAGAACTCTCGTAGCAGGCCAACTAGGCTCAAGGAATCCTTTTTGTGACATCAGCCAGCAAAACTGCAGAAACCTCTATCAGTGCTATACATTTTAAAACAGGAGCATCCCTTTATGAGTGTAACATAATGTACCCTGCCAAATGTCCACAGTCACTCAGGTTCCCCGTCTCTTGCTTTGTTTTGAAGAACGGTGCAAAAGATCCTTTGTCATGTATGGCTTGACCTAATAATGTAATATGTACATTACATTCTGATACTAGAGATGCCCACATTTTAGAACGTCACTGTTGCCGGTCGCAGGGATTTGGAGAAGGTTTGGTAAGAGTGTTACCAGAGTCTTGCTGAATGCCAAATTCAAGCTACTGTGCAGACTTAATGGCCTCTGGGCCTCTGTGCCAAACGGACGAAGGCAGAGGACCACGGAGACGCCTTCTCGAAGAAGACTATGCTAAGGGGACTTACTCACGGGCGCCACTCTTCACGCTGCTCCGGTAAGCCTGTCCTTACAGCTTCAGCATCGGCTGTTTGTACCCATGCCAGCACTCGACAGCTGCCCGACCGCTCGTGGTTGTACACCCCATCCCCTCCACCTGCTCTCATGGCCACCCCAACACACAGCCACTCCAAGTCCCGTCTCTCCTCTTGAGAGTCGTCTTTGGGGAAGGTGACTGCTTTATGGCACTCGTGGCTCTGGGTACCACTCCTTCTTGGTCCTTGCCACAGAAGTGGGTAAACACATGACTGCTGGGCCCCTAAACAGGGTCTTGCCATTCACCAGCGCTTTCCCACCACTTGACACCCGAGGTCCCTGCCGAGGAGGGGAGTAGCCTAGAGTGGGACCCTCCCCTCAGAAACGGAGCACAGAGGACTATGTTCAGACTCCACGGGGCACACATCTGAAAACGGAAGCCCAGAAGGACCCCGCCACCTGCCGAGCCTGCAGCCGCAGAGGTACATTAGCACGTGGCAGCGCCCTCCCCACCCCCACTCATGGTGGCAGCGTTTGAACAGTGGCTCTGCTGAGTGGATGCTCCAATGCAATCGGCTCCGTGCTGCCTGCTTTGTATTCCGACTGTGATTTTCCCCAAATAAGTCAAGGCTGCACTGCAGAGGGTTTCATGATCAGTGTTTAATACTTCTGAGTACAAGAGGGCAGCAGACCCGAAGCCAGGGCAGCCTGGAGAGAGCCTGGAGAGCATGGCGGGCAAAGCAGCCTCCCGTCAGCACTGTCCTCCCCACAGACTCCTCCTCCATGTCCCCGCCTCACCCTGTCCTTCCTTACAGCGACTCCCACCCCACCCAAACCTTCAAGGGGCTTGCCACCTCCTGTTTGTGCTCACAATGGGACCTGAATGTGGCTCTGGGTGACAGGAGGCCAGCAAGCATCTCCCCTTGGCCAAACACAGACAGACTCCGCCACCCCCACATCCGGGCGCAGGTCTGCGGCATTTTACACCACCCACCCAACCACAGTACGTGAGGGGCTGGTGCCATCTCGAGTCACACCGTCACACCGGCTCTGCTTTCCCTGTCTTGTATCACATGCAAGTTGACCGCCTTTACCCCTGGGCTGCTCTTCAGACTCTCAGTCTCGTGAGAACAAGGTCAACCCCTCCTGGCCCACCAAAGCCTGGTGCCGTGACACGTAGTTACAGAGAATAGCACGTATTAGTGCATGACACTGAACCAAACGCTTCAGACCAGTCCACTCGATCCCGGGAAATAGAAAGACCAACAGTCAGAAAGCAAACAGCAGAAACAAAACCAAAAACCCCACCTTCATTTTAGAGGTGAGGAAGTGGGTCAGGGTGGAGGATCCATGAAAACCAGCGTTTGTCATCATCAGTTTCTACCAGGACTTAGAACAGCAGCTGACACAGACACAAAACTCAAACCACTACCACCGTTAACTCCATCACTCACACAATCAGATCACGACTGCCTTCTCTTCTGCCGTACCTCTCAAATGCCCACATTCTAGCTAAGGTCAGCGAGGCCGAGAAGTCTGGGACTTGCCCAAAGTCACACAACTACTGGACAGCAAACTCAGCCTACCAAACAGATCTGACAGCCTCCAACCCACACATCTAACACGCACAGAACACCGCTGCCCTCTCTCATGGGTAAGTCTGCCATGGGGGTGCCTCCTGCTCTGCTTGGCCTTCTTCTCTGGGACATGCACTCTCTGGTGGTTTTGGGTCCCTTATGGCAAATTACCAATGCTCTCTGGATAACCAAGTGTCTATCGGATGAAGATCCCTGTCAACCCCCCATCCTCAAGCCCCACACGTCCCAAAAGAAGTTGCCTTGACACTAAACTGAAACTAACTCATTGAAGTCTTTGGATGGGATGTTGACCCCAATTCTCCAACTCTCCCAACACCCTAGAAATGTAAGCCAGCCCCAATCTTCCTCTCCTTCAATGGGAGAGCAGGTTTCAAGGCTCCAGGAGTGTAGAAAACAGTCCTGACGACAGAAGAAAACAGCAACAGAGAAGAAGTCCTAGTAAGGAAACAGACCACCCACAAAACACTGAAATTACAGCCCCGAACAGACAGATAGCCCATGCTCACACATGAGAAGATTCAGGAAGACGTCAGGATGGCGACTGTTCAGGATTACCCGTGGACTCAAATCAATCCCCCCATGTTCTCAAGTGTGAGACACGGTCCCTGTGGGTTCTAGCTGCTCAGTACTGATGGTCAAATGAAGGCAGGGCGGGGACTCCTCACTGTAAAGGGCTTGGATAGCAGCTGGGCTGAGGAGCAGACCACTGACAGGTATCGGCAATCGGCAGGTTCTGTCTACTTTGCAGGAGTGTGTAAGCGTCTGGGGGTGAGAGGGTCACACCTCCTTCCTCGAAGCTACTTAGCTGTGACTAGCAGAAATCTTGAAATGAGGACAGCTGATAACATTGTTGCCAGAGGACTTTTCCCTAACTTTCCTGACACCACTTTTTTGAGCTCCAAAACTTCTGACCTACAAAGAATTTGAAACACTTGTTCCCAGGCAGTGTCTGCGTTTGAGACGACGTGTTCAATGTCCACCCCTGAAAACAAGACAATCAAAACCCACACCACAAAAACCCTGTGCTGAGCAAGATGGGAGGTGCGTCTGGAGGCTAAGGGAGGAGCACCTCAATTTCCGGGTCAGACTGGTGTACACGGTAAGATCAGGACATATGCAAGACTCTGCCTTCAGAAACCAAAATAACAACAACAAACCACTATTAAACATCCCACAACAGGAACATAAGACAACTTGGTGGGCATCTCTGTTAGAGTCTCAAGATGACAGCATTAAGACACAAGGGGAATATGCCTCCCTGTGTTTTACCCAAGATAAGATTTAAGTGGTATAAGGGCGAGACTTGAGAATTAAAAGCAAAGCAAAGCAAACAAACAAACAAGCAAACCAACCAACCAACCACAAACCAAAACAAAAACAAAAACCCCAAACAACCTTAAGTTCACTAGTTACGTAAAGACCAGCAGGACTCCTTCTGAAGAAACTTACGATACCACACCCAAATGTTTACTTTTGACAAAAGTGGGCCAAGATACCATGAGGGGAGACGCAGCCAGGGCAAGCGCACTGTGGGCGTGCAGTTATGGAACCTGACTGGCTGCTCTGCCTGGAACACCCTCAGCAAACGTTTTCTATAAATATATTTTGAATCACTTTGTCAGTGTTATTTCTCTTATCATTTCTTTTATTTAAAAATAAATTTAAAATAAAATTGTATAGTGGCAAAATAATTTTAAATTAAAATCTCCTACTGAAAGCCAACAGAGGTACATCTTATGGAGGGGAAGACTTTGCTGCCATTAGAAACGCTTAAGCCAAGGAAAGGCGCTGTGGTTCTAAACACGGTCTCACTGGAATGCGAGCAGAGAGCTGAGCGTGTGTAAGATCTGCTGGTGGCGCATCTGCGGGCCCGGCCAGCCCCGGGGTGCAGCACCTGCCACGGGGAAGCTGCACAGAAGACGCAGAACAAAGTACACGGATTACTCTTAGCGTGTTAAAAACAATCACATCAAAAAGTACACAGATAAAAAAAGGCCATAGATGACATAAGAAAATAGTGTGTCCTTATATACTGCATATATATATATATATATAATCTACATTATTTACCACTAGATATGTACTTTCTGAAGAGGCACAGATGCTGCCCTCATGAACTACATTGTACAGCTTGCTCCTTACGAGTTGCAGAGTCGTACTCTAAGAACCGTAAGATCCTCAACTACACGTCTACATACATTTATTTCTCACCTTCCACATGATCTAAATCAAGAGCCTGGTTATTTGGTCAGGAGTTGGGGGTGTCGGTGTGGTGTCCACTTTTAATATACTGCATTTGCTTCCACACTTAAAAACATCATTCCGTTAATTAAATTACATTAGAATCACTATATACATCAAAATATTGTCACGTTTGATAGATAAACAATGTTACTTTCATGAAGACATATTCTTGTACCTCAAAGGCCTAAGTCCTGCTGTGGGGCGGGGGAGCGTCACTGTTGGACTTCCTAGTTTCTGATATTCAGTACAAGAGGGTAATGGTGGGCGAGCATCTACGGAGACACAGCCATGGTTCTTGGAGAACCCGCTCTTTGTCAGTGTCTTGGTGACAGTAGTGTGTGACAGCATAAAGGAATCATTGCCTTTTTAAAAACATGAACTTCGATTATTTTTCATTGAAAGAAATTTCCAAAACTATGAAACAAACTACTTTTTTTTCTTTTTTACAAAGATCAAAACTCTAGATTCTTATCCGTCATTAGGGCATTTCACAGTTTTGACCAGGGTGATGTAATGGCCCAGTGAGTGCTGCAGCATCCATCCACCTACTACACTCTGTGGAGCCTGGGTGACAAAGCCAGCCGGTGCGGACCGTGCCCTGTGAGGGAGATGCAGCCTTGCTTTACTGTGAGAAGGAACCACCCACCGCCTACGGCACTGCAAGGTCTGACTTCCAGGTCCCTCTGCAGCCAGTCCAGAGGCCAGGGCCCGGCAGCACCGAGACACTTGGAGTTTAGGGGACACAGTGAACGCTGTGCAGCCGCTCACTCTGGCTAACTGAACCACTTTAGGCACCATCGAGTGGTGAGCCTTTCTCCACAGCCTTTAACTTTCAGGAGCTGAGAAAATGGCAGCACCTGAAGGAGAATGACATTCTGAAAGGCGCTGGATTCATAAAGTCGGACAAACTTTAGTTAGTTTTAGTTTAGAACATAGGTTAAAATATGTCCAGGTGGGGTGGGCCAAAAGATAAGGGGTAAAAAAAAAAAAAAAAACCACTGTTATTCCATGGATCTAGATTTAAAGGTGGTTTTTTAAAAAACAAAATCTATGTGCACAGTTGTTTGCCTCATCTAGTCAGAGTCGAGGGACAGCCCTCGGAGGATGTGTTCTACAGTGTCTCAGTGCTCTCTGACAGTAGTCAGAACAGACCGGGTGTGAGGGGGAACACAAAGGGAAGAGCAGAGAGAACCTGGCTGTGTTTCCAGGTCACTCTCAGACGTTCAGCCAGGACGCAAACGAATCGCTCTTCTTCAGTGGCCTCTACACGGGGGGACGCACCCCACACTCTCCTTACTGACACACACTGAGCTGCACAAGTTGTTTACAATATAAACAATACTGCTTTGGCAATTATAAACACGGGCATCATATGGTTTCTATTCCCCTGTTGTCAGTGAATACAGAAAATTCTCACAGCAACACTGATTCCTGAACAGACAGGCCCTCTCGATTTCTGTAGTGATGTGATGAAGGTGTGGGCCCTGCGTATGGATACCCAGGAGGACTGGCCTCTTCCACAGCTGGTGAAGTCTTATACCTCACTGGACTGTCTACAGACACTTCTGGAAGGCCGTGGTCCTGAAGAGGTATGTGCGGAAAGGCTGCGTATTTTGGTAAATTGCTTAAGTGGCTACGGGTAGCATCCTGAGTCCATGACTGACCATGCACCTCAGGTCTGTATGTGTAACTAAATTCTGACCATTTTCTGTTCTCAGGCAAATAGTCCACTGGGGGAAGGATGAACTTTCCGCTCTTTGGTGACCCTGAACTGCCGTATCCCCGGGCACCAATGTCTATGGGAAGGACTTCAATTCGACTAGAGGGAAGAACAGGAGTTGGGCGGCCGTAGGACTTCTCTGGAGAAGTGTCACCTGAAAGAGAGGAACCGTAAGGTCTCCTGGAAGGGTTCATTTGAGGCCCCGGGCTGATCTGTGTGGACGCAAAGCCACTGTGGGCAGTAGGGATGTGTTTTGGAGAATTTCCATGGTAGACAGGCGGGTTGCTGTAGGAGGGTGGATATGCAGCTCTGTGATCCTCCCCTGCTGGCTGGGATGGGTATCGTACATGGCTGGGAGGCTGCACTTTAAAGGTAAACTTGTTGGGTACTTTTGATGGACTGGGACTTGGCTCAGAGTGCTTCCTTGGACTGTGAGGGTGAGTCCGCTCTGGTCCCTCCTCTGCAGACGCTCCAGGCTCGCTCTCACTCCCAGGCACGTTGTCATACTGGGAAGCATTGGAACCCCGGTTCCCCTCACCACCATCAAAAGCCTTCATCTTTTGCCTTGAGTTTGACAATCGGGTCTCAGCAGAACTTGGGACTGCGACAGAGAGAGCGGGAAACACTGAGTGACTTCTGCCTTCAATGGCGTATTTAGCAGTTCTTTCGATAGCTGAGGCCTCCGATGGCTTCCTCCATTTGGGCACGAACTCCTTCCTGATGTTGGAAAGTGCATTGCTATTTTGGTTAGCAGTTGCATGGTTATAGTGCTTGGAGTTGTCCTGTATGCCCGATGAAGGTTTTCTCTGAAAATCTGCCTCCTGCTTCAGATTTTTACTACCCTCATCCACAGACTTGCGTCTTGACTGCCCGACTCTTTCTGGGGTGCCATTTCTGCTGTGATGGGCAGGAGAGTGCTCATGTGCCTTGTGAGGCGACCCATCTTCTCTCCTGCTGCTTATTTTGGGGCTGGGCCTGCCAACACTTCTTTGTCCATTGCTCAAGTGATTGGTATACTCAGGTGGGAGCTGCCCCAGGGGTTTCCTTGGGTATTCATCCTCCTTACCTGAAATGACAATAAACCCAGAAGTAAGCAAGCGCATGGATGATGGGTACCTAGTCTGGGAGATAATTATGAGCGACTGTAGATTATCTGCCGTGCGAGGAGACACAGACGTTCTTACTGCAGAGTGTGGGCGACTGACAGGAAGACAGAGCTAACCTCAGCCTAAGTCGGCACTGTGTAGGTGAGACAGCCTCGCAGGCAAGGGCCACCAGCTGCCTAACGCCTAATTCTCAAATTTTCTTACACACTGTGACACGTTTTCTATGCAGAGGTCACGCTCTCATTAAAGGAACTGGTCAGTGGTGGAGACTTAACACATCTCAACTAAAATGGTTTTGATATCAGTGAAATCTCTGCTTTTAGCTTCAAGCAGATCTGTCAAACTTGAAAGTCACTGGATAACTTACTCTCTTCCACAAGTTGTCCCCAGGTTGTTATTAACCTGGGCACTTCCACAGCATAACTTACTGTTAAAAGGAAAACACTCTCCAGCCGAAAACAAACATCCCAACAATACCCTACTTAAAAATGTAAAGCCATAAAAAGAAATTTAAGAATGAAAACCACATTAGGTAATTTATTTAATTAAAAATGTTGTGAGTGTATCTGGCTGGCAGGTATGTGTGTGCACCATGTGCATGTCTGGAGCCTGGAATTCTGAAGAGAACACTAGGTCCCCTAGAAACGGAGTTACCCATGGCTGCAAGCTGGAGCTAAGCACGGGGGAGTAGGAGCTGGGTCTTCTTAAGCGGCCAGCGTACCTAACCAGAGCCATCTCTCCAGCCCATTTACTTCTATATTTTAAATAACTAACCCAGAACTGTGAGGAGCTGAAGGACGGTGTAATAAAATGGTCAGCTAGCAGAAAGTATTTTAAATGCTCTATCATGACATTACCAGATTATCAGGGAAATAAACATTTCATTTGCAAAAACTGAAAAATGTCTTAACTGTTATAAAACATTTTGACCCTTGAAAATAAGGCTTTGTTTTCTTCCAGTATGCAGTCCATGCACAGTTAACCGATGTTTACTGACGATGACTGTACGGGGATGCTGAGAGCAGGAGATGGGACTCCACAAGGCCCCAGTCACCACTGTCTCCCTATTTCTTTTCTTTTTCAGGGGTGGGGTACTATGTTCACTACTAGGAATTCTCATACTGCTTGCTTCTTTATAGGAAGTTTTAGTTGGTAATAATAGCTACAGACCCATTTCTTCGGGATGTTTAAGAACGATTCAGTGTTTTGTTGTGCTGGGCCCAGAAGCTAAGGGCCCAAGTCTGATCTCGGAACCCATGTGACACAGACAATTAACAGATGTGGCAGAACCCCGCTCAGCCTGTGCAAGGCCCTGGCTCCCATCACCAGCCAATCCAGCCCATCCAGCCCATCCAGCCCAGACAGAACAAAGCGAGCAGGAAGATTAAAGTGGTAAAAAAACCGAAAAAACCAGGAGGGAGGCTCGAGCAGGAAGGAGGGCTGGAAGGAACGAGGCGCTCTCTCTGAACAAGGCCGGCGGGCTGCGGAAGGAGACCAGAACACTGACCCAGTCAACGCGGCGCACATGGAGAGGACCTGGTAGTTTGTCCTGGGTTAACTGGAAAACTCTAGGGACTTTTCAATAGATGAGCTATACTCTGAGGTGTAGACTTAAACTGTGGTAACAATAAGCAACGATGACCACAGTCGCACTTGCCGGCAGTGTGTCTGTCAGTCATCACTGAGAACACTGTAACCCAACACTTACGGCAGGCGCATGGCTTCGTGATCTCCCAGGGAAGAAACTGAGGCAGAGATGGAAGCTGCTCGGGGGGTGACAGCTAGCACATGGCTGAGGCTAGCACATGGCTGAGGCTAGCACATGGCTGAGGCTAGCACATGGCTGAGGCTAGCACATAGCGGAGGCTAGCACATGGCTGAGGCTAGCACATGGCTGAGGCTAGCACATGGCTGAGGCTAGCACATGGCTGAGGCTAGCACATGGCTGAGGCTAGCACATGGCTGAGGCTAGCACATGGCTGAGGCTAGCACCTGCGCCTTTCCCGGCACTCTCCTGCTGGAGGCAGTGGGACACTTGCTTTGGACACTCGTTGGCGTGAAGTCTATCCATAAGCAAGAGAAAGATTTAGGCTGAAACTCTAAACAGGTGCAGGAAAGTTTATTCCAGTATAAAGAACAGGAAAAGTTTTTGCCTCTCACTTTACATTTAAGTAAGTAGGGAAGTTTATATCTAAGGAAAACCAACTGATACCCTAGCCATCTGACATTTGGTGTGAGTCTAGCCCTTAACAGCTTAGCCGTCTCTCCAGTCCGATAGATGCCTGTGCATGGAGTAAGGCTGACGGAGATAACCTGGAGAGATGCTCCACAGTTAAGAGCACTGGCTGGCCCTCCAGAGGGCCGACATTCGACTCCCGGAACCTACATGATGGTTTGCAACCTTTGCAACTGTGATTCCAGGCAGTCCGTGCCTCTTCTGCTCTCTGTGGGCATCACAAGTTTGTCACACACAGACATACACACAAGAAAGACAATCACACCCATAAAATTTAATAAAATTTACAACTTTTTTTTAAAGAATTAAAGAAAAAATTCAGCAGACTTCATTTACTGGATTAATAAGAGACCAGCATGTATGTCTAGCAGGGCACAATGTCTGTGCCTGTTCTAAATATCCCAGGAAAGCCCTTCCCACTAACCCATGGCACATTCCCCGCCGCAGTGGCCTCTCCTCTGCAGTCCTTCAGAGCAGCGGCACATGCCCACACCGACAGTGGCAGAACACTGAGTAAAAACACTCCCAGTTCACAGTTAAGAAAGCAGCGTCTGGGGAGGAGAGCCACACAAGATTATATAACATCTAATTATCTCCTCAATGTCAAGCCCTCATTAGGTGCCTGTGTGTAAAAGGCACATGGCCAATATATTAAATGCACAAAGGACATGGCCTCTTTGAGAAGTAAAACTTTTCAATAAGGACGCAGTAGACAGGAATATAAGAAAAGTGCCTCCTAAGATTCTAAGTGCTTAAAAATCAATTTCTCTAAATGCTAACAGCAGTGAAGCAAGCTAGCCCAGAGTGCCTCCCAGCGAGGGAGGGGCCTCTCAGTGCCAGGGCCAGGAGGCAATGCTTCCAAACTGCCCACTCCCTTCCTCTTGCTGTGTGCCTGGGAACAGGCTAAGGGGTACTCAACGCAGGGCTCGTGTCTTAGCTACTCTTCTACGCTGTGCAGAGACACTGCCACCAAAGCCACCCCAACAAGAGAAAGCATTTGACCGGGGATTTGCCAACTGTTTCAGGTGTTAGTCCGTTATCATCATGGTGGGAACCAGAATAGCATGGTGAGAGAGCAGGCTTGAACAGCGGCTAGGCCTGGCATGAGCTTTTGCAGTCTCAAAGCCTACTCTACGGACAGGCTTCTTCCACCAAGGCCGCAGCTCTTAATCCTTCTCAAACAGTTTCATTAACTGGGGACCAAGCATCCAAATATATGAGCCTATAGGGTCTCATTCAGACTACCACAGCCTATGACAGTGGAATCAGCATACATCTTCCAGAAACACTTGCTGACCAACTGCTGGGTTACATTACAATTGTATTTCTCCCATGAATCTCAGCAGGGCCACCACGATCAAGTGCATGTGTTTTTCATACGTAGTGATGGTCTCAGCAAAAGTGCCCATGGAAGGAGAGGAATAAAGTGTGGTAGGCAGAGTAGAGAGGACCGGAAAGGAAGGAAGCCAGAGCCACATGGAGGCAAGAGATGGAGGTGGTCTCAGGGAAGTTACGAACCTATGAGAGGGCTCCCCTCACAGAAGCAGGCTCTAAATGATATATATCTCAAAGGTCTCTCAATTATGGTGGCCAGACCAAGCCCACAGTCTCTTTCTCAAGCAATCTGACCTCTGTTACGGTGAAATTAAGAGGGAAAACCTACATGATTTCTATACAGAGGTGATTTTTTAAAGCGATGATTAGGTATGCAACTTTTACTGGGCCAAGGAAATACGTGTGTATCCCATAGGAGCAACAAATGTCACTACCAGTTATGTTTTTATGTTCTAATAAGTATCTTCTATCACAAAAGTAGATTTAAGTAAATCTGTGAACACTGACAGGCAGACAGACAGGCAGATACACCACACACACACACACACACACACTCACACACACCCACGCGCACACACATACAAGCACACACACACACACACACACACACACACACACACACACACACACACACACAGTCTTTGGGTTAACGGATGCCCTACATCCTCATTCCTCCCAAGCAACTATGCTCAGCCTCAAGCAGAGCTGATGCGAAGACAGACGCATCCGTCATTCCGTCATTCCGCGGGGCATTTTACAGCCTGCATTCACTGCCCCACCTTCTTCTCAGTGAACAGAGCAATGTGGTTTTGCACCTTATGAAGTTTCTGCTCAGCTTCGCGTCAGAGATGACCTTTCCCCTCGTCCTTCCTGAGAGAGCACAGGTGAGCTCGGGCCAGAGCTCTGTGTGAGGACATCACATCGGGGCTCTCCACCCACGGTCATTCATGTAAGCCCTAACAGCCTTCTTTCCCCACCCTCGAGAAAGGTAAGTTAACACGACTTAGACAAAACCGAAACCCAAGGTTGCTTTTCTGTTTTTGTTTGTTATCACTTTTGTCTTTAAAAGCTCCAAAATGCCAACAGTACTTTAACTTCCCAAGAAGGTAAAAGGGCCCCTTTTCTGTCTCCTTAGGCCTGTCCGTCTCTGGTCTTACTCAGGTCTCTGTCACCACCCAGTGGACACCACACTCTACTACAGGGTGGAGGTGAACCACCTCAGAGGCATTCTCAGCTCTGAACCTGTAAGAATTACAGAGGGCTGCTGAACTCTTCTGGTGAGCCTCCTACTTCCAGACCGCAAGAACACAGTTGTCAACATACACTGGCACTGAATGACATGTACAAATGGGATAGAGAATGGCTCAATACCCCCGAGTGTTTTGTGCTAACCTTTCGTATAGATTCTACTCCCTCAAAAAGCACTAGAACTTCAAAAGCCGGCCTGTGCCAGGCACTCCACCAGCACTGCCAATGCTGAGGTGCGGCCTCTGCGCTGAGGGACACACACTAGTGAGATGTCAAGCGATTAGCCAGGTGCACACAGAAGCATGGGGATCCTGTGGGCAGGCTGAGAAGGCTCAGTGGGTAATAACGCCTGAGTCACAGTGTGTAAGCCAACAGCTTAGCTCAGAGGTGTTCAGTGACAACTTAGAGACGAAGCCCAAGAACTCCGTGTTGGAGAGGTGTATACACAAGGAAGATTAGCACCAAGGAGGGCTCCCCCTCCATACTCAGGCCATCTCTGGTCAGAGCAGCAGACGCCACTGCTGAGTAATAAACAGCTCTGCTCTGGAATCGGCCAAAGTGCCGATCATTTAGCAGCTGGATGACCTTTGAACCCAAGGTTTCCTATCTATAATCTATGGATTAGTAATAATGATGTGTAATGACAATGAAAATAGTTTACAGTTCTACCAAATAATAAATAAAATAACAAAAGTTTCTATCTGGTTGCCTCAGAAAGAAAGGCCAGACGTAAACAACAAAGAAGAGGGGCTAGTGTCTAGGCTTTCTGTACAGCCAGCGACAGGGCACCAACCCAGAGAGCGAGCGAGCGAGCGAGCAAATAAAAGACAAACAAACAATCAAACAAAGCGGGAGCAGGCTCCGTTAGGGCCACTGCTAAGAACTTAGGAATCCTACCATGCACGTCTACTATTCCCCCACACCCCACATTTATCAGCACAGTTCAACCCCCAAAGATCCAGACTTAAGCCCAGAGAAGTTTAAAGGAAACAAATACCTGATCAATGTGGCATCTTAATTAAATAATTTATTTTTCTATTATTTATATTTTATATACAAATAGTTGTATAGTTGGCCTTTTTGTACCAATTTAACATAGTAAATGGGTGACTGATTTGAACTTTTGATTTTTAAATGCACAGACAGATGGCACTGGTACAGTCAGCACAGTTTAGGGATGAACAGGGCTCCAAACGTCTTTGTTGGTTTGCCCTGTTTCACAGTGCGGGGCCTGAGCAAGGCCGAGCTGCTGTACGCTGCTCTGCCGGAAGTAACCCAGACACAATACAAACACAATTCAAACTAAAATCCAAAATAAAATAGTTGTGGTCATTTATAAATAGAACCAAACACGAACTAACTTCTTTAGAAAAATGTTAAAATTACTAGATCTAAAATATTATGCTAACTTTTTAAAATGAAACAAAAACAATCAAAACACCTCTAGGTATTATAATCAGGACTTCGATAAATGAAATACTAATTTTAAAAGTCTAAATAAAACATGTCAGAAAAATTGTCCTTTAAGACCTTAACAAAACACAAAAACAAAGGTTATCAATAAATATATTCCAAAAGGATGAGCTGATAATACCAATGGACACTGGGCAAGAACGCTCCCAGGAGACCCCACGTCACTGGGAGGCCACCCTAGAGTGCTAGGAGCCAGGGAATATTGTTCTACGTCAGCTAAAGGCTTTGGTTTTCTCTTGAAGACCTGGCCTTCCCTAGAGCGTGGTAAGGAGGAGACAGCACAGGCGACAGTGGCCCCGTTTAACTGCTACTGAGAGAAATGTCCACAGGACACTACCAAGTCTCCAGAGCGCAGAGCTCCATAAGCTTTACTGTAGCTGACTCGGTTCCAAGAGCTGCCCAGAACAGGAGATTTTAAAAACCTGAGTACCCATGACTGTTGATGATTTTACCATAGCCAGAAATACACAGAACCTGGAAGAGCTTCAGGGGTTAACTGGGGATGAGTGACTCAGATACAGAGTGCAGCGTGAGGGACAGGCAGGTGATGGGAAGTGGTGGAAGGAGGCGAGGCCGTGGCACAGGCTAGGATTTTAAACAGCACAAAGCAGCCACAAGGAAAAAACTGGAAGGAATTTAGAACACACAGCATGCCAGTGACTCCCTTACGGCCAGGCGACTGAACACCTACAGACAGTGCACAGAGGAAGACAGACAAGCTCACAGACGGTAAAGTACTATGGGAGGATGCTAGACGTAGAACTCACGGAGTATGTGCAAAACAATACGCTTCTGTACCAAACACCACAGCTACTGAAGGCTTCACAGCGGCACACACTGTGAGGATTCCGCCATGTGCTTCGGGCAAGCTCACAGCTCGGTGTGGTAAGGAGCCAGGGGGAGCATCAGTCCTGGGTGCCTGAAGGACGGCTATGAGGCTGAAAACGCAGTCAGCAGGCGAGCGCCGCGTGCTCTTGCAGGGGGCCAGGATTTGATTTCCGGCAGCACAAGGCAGCTCCCAACTGTCTGTAACTCAGCTCCAGAGGACCCAGCGCCCTCTCTGGCCTCTCTAAGCAGCGGGCACACAAGTGGGGTTGGCTATACATGCAGCACGACACCCACACACATAAGCTTAAAGGTGGGTATGACACGGGAGCGTTTTGACGGAATGTTACTTCATTTACTTCATATGTCATCATGACAACTCAGAAAGGAAGACAATGGGAGTTCGTGGGGCAGGAACATTCTGAAAATAAACACTGCCATGTAGAAATACTAAGGCAGAGACATCACTGTTCTAAAGACGCAGGGTGACCATGCCGCATTCCACCGTAACTGCCGATGTGACAGGAGCAGGATCCCGTTCTAGTCTGTCACCCTCTGCTCTTACCTTCTAACACATTCTCCTCACTACAAACTATCACAGCCACTCGTACAGAATTAGGAGCACCTCTAGTTAGTTGTGTAGAAAGTAATTGGGAAGGTGCCACATATGCCACATACGTGACACAGCGGTGTTCTGAACATTAGTTGATAATTAGGTGGGAAGTAAGTATTTATCATCGTGATCTATTACACAGGTTTCAAACTTTACGTTACCACGCATCTATGAGTTACATGTTTTTTCTTCTTTACATGTATCTTTTATTTAAAAGTACCTTAAACTCTTCTTCAATAGAGGCGGGATATTTAAAAACAAATGCCACGATAGGGGAATATAGTAATTGCTGCTGTAAATGCCTTTCCTGCTACAGGGGAGAAGCACTGGGCACTCATTACACTGATGGGAGGGCTGACCTCGCTCAGCAAAGGCCACGGTTTCCCAGGGCCCATGCTCAACTCAATCACCACTGTGAGAAGGCGAGTTCTCCTCAATTCCAATGACCCCGGACTCGGTGCTGACCGCAGCCCTCGGTGAAGCCCAAGCGCTGCAGCCTGGTCCTCCTGAGGGAGACAACTCTTCATGAATGGAACTGCTTCCTGTCTTACAAGAACATCCAATGAGGCACTTGATCAGAGACACCAGCTCAGCCAGCATGAATAACTGACTCTGCTTCCATCCACCTCTTCCCCTTCCTGACCCCTTACCACACCACCTACTAGAGCAACAGTGAAAGAGAAAATGGTGAAAGCCAATGAACTTCTAGAACATGATGTCCTGGTCAAGTAGTGTGCGGTGAGTACTGTGGCTACTCCAACCTCCCAGGTTTCCTATTTCCCCTCGCGCCTCTCACTGGCCCTGTGACGTCCCCATGGATCCCAGACCTACCTCTCTAAGCGTCCCTTTTACATTCACTACAATTTATGTACATCCTGTCTTTCCTATCTGGTCTCCCAAAGTATGAAAAACACTTTTCTTCTCTGCTTTCAAATCTGCAGCAAACTTCCCAGCAGGAAACCTAACAGGCAGAGTTGCACACGTGTCATATGTAAGCCTCCTTTTCATACACAGGGGCTTTACTTCTCTACAGCGTACCCAGGTTCCCAAAATATGATGATTAGTGTAAAGTATGTTTGCCTCTTCAAATTAGAATTTTTGTTACTCAAATTTCTAAATTTGAGTTTTGCCAGAGCCACACTGGTCTACATGCCGACGTGAAAGGATGAAGGACATGGGTTATCAATGAGAATGTCAGTGACAGGCACGGAACGGCTCCCTCTGAGTTACTGGCTAGCACAGTCCTGGAACCACCCAGAGCAGCACGGGCTGTCAGCATTCCTCTTGGCTGAGGAACTAGATGGTGAGACTCCACTGTTGAAAACAGCTCAGCGCCGGGACACAAAGAGCAACTTTGATTAACCGGGAAAGTATCTTTCTTATAGATAGCTTATAGTGCCAGAAGGCACTGTGCAGCTACTGGGAGAGAAGGCAAACCCAGTCTCCCCCAGCACTGAGGGCCCCGACACTGGCCTACCTGGCAAAATGTACTACTGTTACAACTGTGTCTCATGGCGGATACAGGAGTAGCCGACCACTTTGTGTGATTCCTGTTGCACAGTCGAATTTCATGCCTTAGTTTATAAACTAAGGCATCTGTAAGCGTAAGCAGCACTAACTGCACCAGGAGGTAAGTAACGGCAACTTTTGGAAAGACTGCAAGACAGGAAGAATCGAGAGTGGGCACCTGAGGGAAGGAGGGAGGGGGCAATGGTGGATGGATGTGATCAAATACTTCATTGTCACATGGCATTTTCAATTGCTTAAAAAAGAAAACAAACCCTCTAGTAGCTGGTAAGACATTAATTGATACTGTGTCACCACCAAGTATAATGCTTACGTCTTAATAACAACAGAGTCAGTGTTAACCGGGTCATGCCCTCTGCAAGAGTTGGACGAGGTGCCATGGCACTTCTTACCAGGTTCTGGGAGATCTAACTTGGCCCGCTTTAACTCTGTCATAGAGACCTGCAGTTGCTCTATTACGAAATCATCCTCGAAGAAAAAGTCCTTGGCAAGAGTCTCCTGAAGAAATTCTACAAGTTCTTCCATAGACAACTTCATTAGATGCTCTACGAAGGGATGAGAGAAAGGCAAACACCCGTCAACAGGTCTGCTTAGGCTGAAGAAAATATATACTTTATTTGAATATAGTGTTTTTAAAGAGGGTATTAAAAAAGGAGACACACACAACTTAGATTTCATATGTGAACATCATTAAAACTTGGTAGACATTAGAAGAGCCAGGCTGATACTGTTAGGAGGAGAAAGGTGTACCTGACTGACTATTTTCTCGTTGGCTCGATAGTGTCTCGACATCAACACTAACCAGCAGCCGGAGCTCTAGGAGCCAATAAAGGTTTATTACCTCATTTATCAGCTGCAGCTCTAACGCAGACGGACAAGTCTTCTTTAACTCCACACTGACTGTTAGAAATCTTCCCTCAAAACCAGACTATTAACCTTATTTGTATGATTATTACTGAGGAAATTAGTTTTGTTAGGAAAAAATCAAACCACAGACAGAAAGGAGGACGTAGACGCCCACTGAGATAGCAGTCCTCACGCCTTACCAGAAGTGCCACGCTCATGGCTGCCCATGGGTGTCAGCTCACAATACAAGGCACAGTGTCTGGGTCCCGTCTCTCCCCTACTGAAACGCAAGTCCACGCTCTCTCTCAACTATAACTAATGTGCGAAGCGAGCCGCACGCACTCTTGTTTGTTTAGTCCAATCACGTGCATTTAGATTTCCCCTTTAGAACCACTGTGTGAAGAATCTCCAGTGTACCAGCGTTAAAGCAACCGGGAAGAAATAGAGAGAACGAAGTCCTTGGCTCGGCCTAGCTGCTCAGTACCCAGAGAGAGTGGGTTTTTTTTTTTTCTGATTTGCTATCTATTTTTTCTAACTAGCAAATGATGTAGTGTGAAACCTTATGGCAAGCCACACAGTGTCTTAATACAGGTTCCCCACTGAGGAATGACTACTTCAGCGTGACTTAGATCTACCACCACGCACACTTATTTCTGTGAGGAAATCATCTAAAACCTTTGTTATGTTATGTATAACTAACTGTGCTCGCTAACCCACCCAGTACACCTCCAAGTGTTTTCTGTCAGAGTGAAGCCCTGTAGCCTGAGAGCAGCGTCTGTGCCCTGCTCAACACATTTCCTCATGCGGCAGTCAGAAAACCACTGAACATCTAAGACCTTGGCTTCTTAAACAAGAATCGGACAGAACAGCAGGCAGGAATTTTTTTTTCACAACCTATACAGTTTAGTGATTTATTGGCAAGTAAAGTGACTGCTCTGCTCAGAGTTCCAGGGGTAAAGAGTAATATTAAGTAAAATAATTTAAGGAGTGAGAGTCATAAAGACACATGACACCACACTTCTTTTTTTGCTATTTAGGGACATTAAATTATTATTTAATTGAAATGCACTTTTTTAGTATATTTTGATGTATTTATAGCCTACCAGAGTAGTGATGTAAAGAAGGAAGGGAAAGGAGAGGAGAAGGAGGAAGGGGGTTTCACCCAGCGCTGACACAACTGGACTCTGGGAAGGAACTGTCGTCAATGCTGTTTGATGCGTTAGCCTGTGCTGGCCACAAGCACAACATTTCTGACAGTTTGCCTGGAAAGTCGAAGACACTGAGGTCTCACGGCAGGGGGAGTGTGCTAATGAGGTTCTACCATGCCCCCTGTGCTCAAGTCAGTGACCTGGCAGTGTGAACGAGGACATTGAGTGTGGCCGGGAGCAGCAGGAACACAGCATAAACTTGACCATGCCCTCGATCAGAGCGCTGAACAAATGGTTTGAGAATGACGTGTGAGGGTAGGGTGCATGGCAAGTGTGGAGGACACACACACACACATTAAGTTCTAGGCTACCTATGGCCACACCTCTATAGAGCTACGAGGACTCACAAGGCTTAAGTTTGAAGTGAAAATGACAGGAAAACTCATTTCCTGGCTTTTGAGGCCCAACACACCACACCCGCAGAGCCCCTGAAATGCTGCAACTGACGACTTCTGTTTTGAAAACCTTCTGCATTTCTGCAGGGAGAGACTTAGTGCATCTGCCCCTGCTGCTCAGAGGCCTTGGCACGCAAGTCCTATGAGGAGATTGGACCCAGACGTTCTTTGTTAGAGAAAGAAAAGGTCACAGGTATTTTCCCGCCCACTCGCCTAGGAGACTCAGATCAGTTAAAGGAGTGAGGGTCCCAGTGGAACCCACCCTTGAGAGGAATATTCTCAGTGACACCAAACCCAGCATCCTAGTGTTTGAGCGTGAAAGAGAGACTGGTGCCAGGAGGGAGGAGCCCAAGGTCTTCTCGGATGCGGCGTCTCGTTCCCTGCTGACTCGCAAGAAAAACTTAACGACATAGTTTTCAAAAACTCTAAAACCACAGCAAGGGGTAGAGGGAGCCCAGGCTAATCAGAATTAAAACAAGCCTTGATTTAATGAAGGCTTTGAGGGTCAAATGTTTCCTTACTTTTGTGTAGCTTCAAGATTGTATAAGACATAGCAGTGAGAATTCGCTCTCCCTCAAAGATGTAGATGTCCCAGATCCTGAGGTTCAGCCTGAAGGGAGTCTGCAGGACAGACAAAGCAGGGCGGTGTGAATCGGTGCTTTCTCTCACGTGGGCTGGCGCTCTCATAACTGAGGCTTACAACAGTACTTACTCGGTCAAGGAAACACTGGAAAAACCACTTCATTGTGTAAAAACTTGTGTAGATTTCTTGAGAATCCTAAAAAACAAAGACCTCATAATTTCTGAGTTGTAGCAAACAAAATAACAACAGTAAGGGGAAGGCCGTGGCGGCTGCTGTCAGCGGTCACAGCGCTCTCACCGCACAGCGCTCTCACCGCAGACAGTTTCAAACTGTCTCTGCTTTTCTACTCCCATTTGTAGTCCCCAAATCTAACTTAAAGGAATCACCACAAAGTGTGTCACCATAATAGGACCGTGACACTTTTCTTTACAGTGAACTGTTTGACTGCACTGTATTTTATTAAAGCACACAGATGTTTCACAAGGAATCAGTTTTTTACAACTCTTATAATGCCTTTGTACAAATTTAAAACCTCCAAAATAATGGAGAATCACACCTGTAAAAATTTTATTACTCGTACCTATCAGCTTCATAGAAGTATTCTGAATCTATGAATTAAGCCTGAGTATTATAGTGATACTACATTTTATAAATCGAATGTTCTTCAAACAATGAGGATTGTGGGTCCACAGTGAGCTAACCGAAACAGGAAACCCAGGCTTAACTCTTGCATCTTCCCTTTCTGTGTGAGCAGCTGTCCGTCAGTGACATCTACCTACCAAGTGCTGCTTTAGTTTGGACAAAAATTTGCTCAGAATTTTCTCATGATGTTCTTGAAATCTCAAGAGTTTAGGGAAACCGTGGACAAAAAAACCTAGAACACAAACAAACAAAAGAACAGCCCTTCAGAGACAGTACCAACAAACCCTCACTTAAAACCATAACATACTGCACCTGTGGCTATGAAAACAGAGTCCCCAGCGACCTCCATCTTCTTCCCCACCATGGATATGACTCCATAGGAACTATGGGTTGGGAAACTTTAGCTAGTATTTGGTTGCTAACTACCACCTTCATTTAGTAAAACTGTGAGAGGAAAAGGTATTTTTAAATTAGGAGAAAAACAGTCGTATCAGCAAAAGACACCAGAAACAGAATCTATTTCTCGAACAGCTGGTTTCCAGTGTTGTCCATCTGTCTCCTCCTGAGCTGTCCCACCTTGCACTAGGCTGCTCTGTGGCCAACAGCTAAAACGTGCAGGCACTTTAAGTTTTACCAAAACTAATATATAATACACTGTGATCTTTAGGTTTCTAGGAAGTAACTGTACATGGTAAATAGGTACTAACTTGCATATTTAGCCCACTGAATTTGTAACTGTTTTTATTCATAAGTTCCTTTTCAAATACTTATATAATCCATTTCAAGAACATATACTCAATGGACTTTGTTTCTGCAATTAGTATTTTCAAACCATTTTCTGAGCACACCTAGAAGATTTTAACAGACATCTTTGGTTTCTAAGAAAGCAGCAACAAGTGTGACGTACACATTCTCCTTGGATATTCGGTATTGACAGGAGCTTACAAAAATTAAGCTGTCTTTTAGATTTAATGAAGACTATTTTGCTTTAAATTAGTCTCACATATTTGTTTAATCTGAGAGTCAATGAGTTCTTCACACCACATGTGACTTAAAAAACAATGGCTTTCTAAGTAAACCAGAAAATGTCATGAAAGATTCCAATAGACTTCATTAGTAAATTTTCTAACAAAAACCCTTAGCAAAATGCATATAGAGTTTTGTAAAATGTAACTTGATACTGACTAATAAAAGTACACAAAATTTACACTTGTCATGTTAAAGGAAGTAAGGCCAAAACAAGAACAATGGCTTCCAGTGCGTGTCAGGAGACCAGAGAACACATCAACTGAATACCGCATTGACAACTTGTTTTCAGTTTGAAGATGTGTATAAAAATTTCCAAAGATTCGGCCCTTCACTTAGTTATAAGTTTTTACAGTAAAATGATTTTATTTAAAAATCTTTATCTCTCCATTGGAGCCACTTTCGCGGTCAATTTGACAGCAATGGGAGACAGAAAAACTTCAAGAGAAATCTGACTTTTTAAAAAGTCGATGCACTTCAGTGAGAACCAGCTTAAACATGCTACAATTCCCTAACATTTCTTCACTTTTCAGGGACATCCTGGGCTCAGTATTTTAGACTACTCTCTACCCAGCTCTAGGTTGATTCCATAAACTTCCAAGGGCTGCACTTTCACCCAGAAAACACAAAGAGCAGAGGCCAACTTCAGTCACAGACTGCACAGGACTTCAGTCGGATTGGACAACCAACACTATCTAGGTTGGCTGGTAACAGTGACTGTGAAGCCAAGTCAGCAAAGAGTTTTAAAAGAAAATCCCATTTTCCGAAGTCGGGTAAAATTATCAATTAACCCATGGCTGAGGCAGGAAACACAGAAGGCCAGGTGAAGGCTCACGGTAAAGACGCATTTCATGTCAAGTGTCTTTTTAAACAATGCAGCTCAGGAGATGACAACACATGCCCTTCCCACTAGTGAGCCTGACACATTGCTGTGAAATCCAACTGTGGAGGACCTGATCCTGACAAACTTAAACGAGCATTCCCTGCGACAGGTCCCCCACTGCACTGAGCACACATGCTCACACGGTGGGCGTAAGTGGCTCATTATTAGAGACTAATACTGTCTTTGTTTCACTTGTACCGGCACTGACTTGAGGGCCCTGAACATGCGGTCAGGTTACTGAGTGACACCCTCAGCTATGAAGCTGTCTTAGGTCTGCTGTTCCCACACAGACAGCACATGAAAGAAGACAGCATGTCACCCTGCACTGTGTGTGAGCAAATGCCATGTTCACTCCTCAGACGAGCTGGAGAGTGTAAACTCTGAAATAAGGTTCAGTGCATTTTCGTGGCAAATGTAAGGAAAGGGCCATTAAACTCAGCCTGCCAATTGGAAAACAGACAAAAATTATGTGTTTCGTGAAATACTAAGTATCAAGAGCTCAAAACATGCTATTAGCTTTTCCTTAAATGGAATGAAACATGCGGCTCATAGAACTGAAAACCACACATGACATAAAAAACGACTTAATTATTATGCTCCTTTCTTTAAATCCTAGGTTTTGTTCCTTGATTAATACTCTTTAACCGAGTTACACCAAAGCATACAGCAGTTTATCAGAACAGCAAGTGTTCTGGCCAAAAGGTTTTCTTTTATTCTTCCTAATACGGATGTTCCTAAGTTCTTCCAAACCTAAATTAATTTCTTTTGACAGAGGGCAAGTGAAAAAAGAATATTAAAATGCCAGAAATACAGTTTGGGGAAGAGACAAAGAAATTCAATGTGAGTAGAGAAGCCTAGTGATGAAAAATGAAAGAAGAAATTAGCAATTCTCAAAACCCCCAACATGAGTGATTCCTGACTAACAGAATCAGATCAGGGATCTCCATGCGCTGTACTTAATTCGCTGACAGTCTGCGCTCCCCACTTATTTACAGATACGTGTAAGGCTTTCTTTCTTACCATGCATGGCGTGCTTGGGGCCTGAGAAGAGCTTGACCAGGGCCCAGAAGGCGTCCTCCTCATTCATGTACATCAGGAGCAGAGCTGTGATCTGACTCATCCCTTGACAGTACCCGACCTCCTAACACACAATGAGAACAACTGGGGGCTTAAAGCTGAACTCCATGAACACAGACATGGGAAAGGCTAATCTATAAAACACCAGGAACTGCTTAGCTGTTACCAGACAATTCTAGGCATAACTGTTGCAATGGCTACAGCAGCAGGGCATACACTATACACAAATACAATTGTGCTCAAGAGTCAACGGGGGTGGGGAGAGCTCCCGAGCTACATTTAAAACCTGCTCTGTGATTGATACTGCAATATAAAGTAAAGAACACCACTATCACTGAGTTCTCAGATGCTGGCAAGTCATCCCCAGTTCCCACGTCCATGCCTTGTCACCTTTGTGTTTCTGAAGCTGTAAGGTTTAGTTTCAGTCCACTCTTGTAGCCCTCCAACAGGGATAAGCTAGAATACTGGGACATTAGCTGTGTCAGGAGCAACAGAGCCAGCAGCCAGCCGGCCACTGCTCCTACATGCTTAAAGAGAAAACCAAAGAGCAGTCTGCAGGGAGAGAAAGGGAAGCTTACTGGCATCCGGGGCCACACCTAGGTTTTTCCACTTCCAAATCAGCTCTAAGGCTCTGGGGTCAGCATGGGAGCTATAAAAACAGGAGTGCTAACAGGGGCTGTGGAGGCCACAGGGCATGAGGAAAGGGGCCTGCAAGGGCCTTGTCAGGTAGAGGGGGCCAGGAAGACGCTCTAGTTCCCTCAGTGAAAGTGAGAGGCAGGCAGGCACCCACTTACCGTATTGTAGATGGAGTAGGCAGCAAGAACGTGGAACAAGGATTGCTGCCTAGACAAACAAAAACTTACAGTAAATATAACTTAGTCCTTTTGAATTCAGTTAATTTTTAAAATTACAAACTTAAAAAAAAAAAAAAGAAAGAAAGAAACAGGGCGACTAGCAAGGCAGTGGTGATACATGCATTTGATTCCAGCACTCAGGAGGCACAGGCGGGTGGATCTCTCTGAGTCTGAGACCAGTCCGGTCTACAAAAGGAGTTCCAGAACAGCCAACGCTACACAGACAAAGACCTTGTCTGGGAAAACAAACAAACAAACAAACTCAAAACAAACACCCTCCCCCATCAGCCAAAAACAAACAATCCAGATAAAATTACTATTGTGTTTTTAAAAGGTATGCTAAGGTCAAAGGCAATTAGAATTCTTGGGTTTAATCTGAGGCTGTGCTATCTATCGCACGCTCAGGCAGAAGCCTCCGTGTGGAAGGCACCAGGCTTGGCTGAGTCTCTTAAGCTCCCTGCCTACTTTCATTCCGCTATCTTACCAGGAGCCACTGTGGACCACACAATGTGGACGGATGGCCTCAGGAAGACTCTAATGGCAGCAGCGATGACCCGGCAGGGTGAAGCGGGGAAGCCACGCCTCACTATACGCTCTGCCCTCTGGGTCTGCCACTTCACTCTTTGCTGACTCAGACACTCACTTCTAACACAATGGCCTGGTGGTGCACATCTGTGCTCCCAGCACTCAGGAGGACCACAAGTTCTAAGCCACCCCTGGGCTATATAGTAAGACCCTAACTAAAGTAACCAAAGCAGGAACAAAACGGAAAGGAGGAATGAGCCGTAGGGAGACATGGCAATGTCTCCCTCCCAAACTGGAAGGGAGACCACCAACCTGCAGGGTCCTTAGGGCGTTTTTGGGATCAGCAGGCAAAAGACATGACTATGTTATCATTTGATCCTGATTACTAGGAGGGAGGTAGATGCTACTACCTAAAGAACACACATGCACACACACACACACACACACACGGAATATGGGGAATATTTTGGGAATTCCTCAGGATATAGTAAGTACATATAAAGAGTAACACAGTCTGGAGACTGCTAATGGTGCTAATGGTCCAGATTTCTCAGGCCTGAAGGCCTGAGTCCTGCCACATAGCTGAGGTACTTGCCGGGGGAAGGGCAAAGAGTGTTTACACACACTCTGACCCAGAGGTAACTCTGGTAATTACTAACACTTTCCCCATATATTTTGGTATGAATGTCTATATATTAGTGTCTTCTCTCTCTTACCACCCTGTATTAGAAGTACTAATAGGTAACTGTATTTAAGTATTTAAATGTAACTACCAGCAAAGTGCTTGGAATCTACTTGTGGTCAAAGGGTTAATGTGTTCGCATCACGCCGGACAGATGTACACTGTTGTTCCACTGACATGGAACCCGGGATGGTTTGAGGAGACGTGTGTGAGTGCCAAGTGGACAAGGGCAAGCTGCAACGGTCAGCCACAACAGTCAGCAGCGAGGCTGGAATTCCCTCATTGTTCAAGCATGACCTGGGTCCTGCTGTGATAGGTCTTACACACGTGATTAAATCCACTGTCCGCTGAATTTGAGTTGGGGAAATTATCCAAAACTGACTGAAGTGTGAGCTTCGAAGCCTGCTGCTTCTTGGTCACGCCAATCTTAAGACATATCTCCTATGGGTTCTGTTTTGCTGGTTGGACTCAGAGATACAGAGATCAGCCAAACAGTCCCCTTTCCTTCACACACAGATGGGGTGATGGCTCGCCCTCCTGTAGAAGTATAAGCACTCTGCTGGACTCCATACACTAACTTCTCATTTAAGTCACTTTCTTATTTTCAATTTCCACTTATTCATGAGGTCACAGTTAGGGATATAACCTTGTTACTAACAGTTTTACATATAAGTTCTTACTTTATAAATGTCCTCAAACTTTCAATTCTCCTGCCTCAGCCTTCCTAGTGTCCACTAAATATTTTTAAGAATTTTAAGATCATAAAATGCCCCCCTACAGTTTTACAGCCATTTACTGCATCAGTGTTTTAAAATGCTAAATTAGACTCCAGTTTCAGTCAACATGAACTCAAAAATGATCTGTAAAAACCTT
Source organism: Rattus rattus (assembly GCF_011064425.1). Classification (NCBI taxonomy): domain Eukaryota; kingdom Metazoa; phylum Chordata; class Mammalia; order Rodentia; family Muridae; genus Rattus; species Rattus rattus. The sequence goes on along the minus strand of NC_046167.1, from coordinate 12,759,091 downwards.
TAGGACCTAAATAAAGATCATAATGCAAACAAGACATTCTATAAGCACGGTTTACCTTAAAGACTCTAATAAAGACTATTTACACATGCCAGTCACACTCTGTAACACTAAACTTCACTTACTTGACACCGTATCTGTCTCTAAACATGATATGGTCCCTGAATGTGCGGTTCACGTCAAGGTCTATTTGTCTGATATCAGGCGAACAACCCCGTGCTCTGTGCTTTAATTTCTGAAGAAAAAGAGAGGAAGAAAACATATTTTTATGAAAACTAATTGCTAGAAGTCTATAATGAATAATAAAATAATCCTCATTAAAACCTTTTTTCATTTACATTTTGGCAGAGGGTAGGGCTAAGAAAGATCTAAGAAATATAAACAGACACACGAAAACCTCTTTCCTTCCTCTCAAAGCCCTCCTTCCCTCCCTTTCTCTTCATGGGATCAGCAGTGAGAATTGGGGTAAGAACTTCCAGAGTTTGCAGGACATGATAGCTGAGCCACTCACTCTAAGAGGAATTCCTTTTCTCTCTGGCTGAGCATTTTCTTTCCTTGGAATTAGGACTGTGTGATTTGCTTCACTTTCTACATCCTTATAGGGAACTCAACAGCAAGTCTGAAGTACACTGTGGAATTCTCAGGACGGCCTAGCGAACACTGACCAATTTCTTTTCTTCACGTCTTGGTTTTTATGGAGACAGGGTCTCACTATGTAGCCTTGGCAGTCCTGGAATTCATTACATAAGACAAGGCTGGGCTTGAACTCACAGAGATCTGCCTGCCTCTGTCTCCCAAAGTTTAGGATAAAAGACATGCACCACCAAGCCCGGCCTAGCGGCCAGCTTCTTAAACTTTCTCCTAAAGCAGCCTGGCGTGGTGCTTCAGCCAGGGTGGCTGGTCCTGGGGCGACTCCCTCTGGTCTTCTCCATGTGCTAAGGTTCCCTTTGCTCTGCCCTGAGCCTGGGTCCCCAAAGCCTGGGTCTGACATCTCCCTTTTCTTGGTATCTGACCTTGTCCTGGAGGACTGCATTCTCCAACGGTTACAGTAAATGGGCACACATTACAGAAGGTAAAGGTTTGGACTCCTTGAATACCTGGTGACTTACACTTCACATGACTGGGAAGCTGCTTGAGAATTCTAGACCGAGCGTTTTTGTTCACAAAGCACTGACTCACTGTTCTCTGGTCTCCTGTGCTACCTCTGGAATTCTCACTCTACGTGAGGTCCCTTCCTCTCTGCAGGTTGGTGGGAGCTCGCTCCATGTCTGACAGTTGGTGGGAGCAGGCTCCATGTCTGGCAGCTGGTGGGAGCAGGCTCCATGTCTGGCAGTTGGTGGGAGCTCGATCCATGTCTGGCAGCTGGTGGGAGCAGGCTCCATGTCTGGCAGTTGGTGGGAGCTGGCTCCATGTCTGGCAGTTGGTGGGAGCAGGCTCCATGTCTGGCAGTTGGTGGGAGCAGGCTCCATGTCTGACAGTTGGTGGGAGCTGCTCCATGTCTGGCAGTTGGTGGGAGCAGGCTCCATGTCTGGCAGTTGGTGGGAGCAGGCTCCATGTCTGGCAGTTGGTGGGAGCTCGCTCCATGTCTGACAGTTGGTGGGAGCTCGCTCCATGTCTGACAGTTGGTGGGAGCTCACTCCATGTCTGGCAGTTGGTGGGAGCTCACTCCATGTCTGACAGTTGGTGGGAGCAGGCTCCATGTCTGGCAGCTGGTGGGAGCAGGCTCCATGTCTGGCAGTTGGTGGGAGCAGGCTCCATGTCTGGCAGTTGGTGGGAGCTCGCTCCATGTCTGGCAGTTGGTGGGAGCAGGCTCCATGTCTGGCAGTTGGTGGGAGCAGGCTCCATGTCTGGCAGTTGGTGGGAGCTCGATCCATGTCTGACAGTTGGTGGGAGCAGGCTCCATGTCTGGCAGTTGGTGGAGCTCACCCATGTCTGGCAGTTGGTGGAGCAGGCTCCATGTCTGGCAGTTGGTGGGAGCTCACTCCATGTCTGACAGTTGGTGGTGGGAGCAGCAGGCTCCATGTCTGGCAGTTGGTGGGAGCAGGCTCGATGTCTGGCGGTTGGTGGGTGCAGGCTCCATGTCTGGCAGTTGGTGGGAGCTCAGGCTCCATGTCTGACAGTTGGTGGGAGCAGGCTCCATGTCTGGCAGTTGGTGGGAGCAGGCTCCATGTCTGGCAGTTGGTGGGAGCAGGCTCCATGTCTGGCAGTTGGTGGTGGGAGCTCGCTCCATGTCTGGCAGCTGGTGGGAGCAGGCTCCATGTCTGGCAGCTGGTGGGAGCACGCTCCATGTCTGACAGTTGGTGGGAGCAGGCTCCATGTCTGACAGTTGGTGGGAGCAGGCTCCATGTCTGGCAGTTGGTGGGAGCTCGCTCCATGTCTGGCAGTTGGTGGGAGCAGGCTCCATGTCTGGCAGCTGGTGGGAGCAGGCTCCATGTCTGGCAGTTGGTGGGAGCACGCTCCATGTCTGGCAGCTGGTGGGAGCAGGCTCCATGTCTGGCAGCTGGTGGGAGCAGGCTCCATGTCTGGCAGTTGGTGGGAGATCCATGTCTGGCAGTTGGTGGGGGCTCGATCATGTCTGGCAGCTGGTGGGAGCAGGCATGTCTGGCAGCTGGTGGGAGCAGGCTCCATGTCTGACAGTTGGTGGGAGCAGGCTCCATGTCTGGCAGTTGGTGGGAGCTCGATCCATGTCTGGCAGTTGGTGGGAGCAGGCTCCATGTCTGACAGTTGGTGGGAGCAGGCTCCATGTCTGACAGTTGGTGGGAGCAGGCTCCATGTCTGGCAGTTGGTGGGAGCAGGCTCCATGTCTGACAGTTGGTGGGAGCAGGCTCCATGTCTGGCAGTTGGTGGGAGCACGCTCCATGTCTGGCAGTTGGTGGGAGCAGGCTCCATGTCTGGCAGTTGGTGGGAGCAGGCTCCATGTCTGGCAGTTGGTGGGAGCAGGCTCCATGTCTGGCAGTTGGTGGGAGCAGGCTCCATGTCTGGCAGTTGGTGGGAGCAGGCTCCATGTCTGACAGTTGGTGGGAGCTCACTCCATGTCTGGCAGTTGCCCGTCTCTTTACTTGGTTTGCATTTATTTTCATCTAGACTCGGGCACTTTCAACTTTATAACTCATTTCCCGTCTCTGAAAAACCATCTTTAGTAATTGCTAATTCCTTTATCAAGTCCGTCCCCACCCCTGCCCTGATTCCACTTCCTTTCGGGAGCTTGGTTGTTACAGGGAGGGAACTCAAAGCACTCAGCTCACTTTCCTGATTGTTCTCTGTTAGTGCTCATATCTATGCCTTTAACTTTTATCTTCTGAAATATCTCTTCAATTGTTATTTCAATTAAGTTTTTTATTCCTATTATACTGTTTATATTCTTAAATTCTTTGCTGTTATAGAACGTTCCTTTTTGGAGCTTCTATGCTTGTGTTATGGATGCAATACAGATTTCATTCTCTGAAGATATTAACAATCTTTTAGGTTTCCTTCTTACTCTATAATCTGTTTCTTAAAAGTGTATTTTTCTACTTGTTTTTATTCGTCTCCAGTTTAAGTTCCTTCCCTCAAATGACTATTAATGCTGTGTGATCAGCTTTTACTTGATAGTAAGACATTAAACAAAACTGTGTGCCCAGATGGGACTTCCCAGCAGTGACGTCGCTGTAGGGTGGGGATGTGGCAGGGCAGCTGAAGCGTGGCCACTGCAACTCTAGTGTCTGTCTTCCTGTCCTGTCCTGTCCTTTCCCAGAGGATGTCCTCCCAGCTCTTGCTGTTTTTGACGGACAGCATTCTTGGGTGAAAACTGTCAGAAACTTGGGGTCTCATGCTGCCCTGCACACTAAGATGGCTGCTGCTCCCCTTCTCCCAGACAGAGACCAGCAGCCCTGGGCCTGGGCGGGAGGAGACTTGGGGGCTCTGCCTGCTTCTCCCACAGACTCCTAACCACGCCAGGGTCCAGCTTTACCTTTCCTTGCTGAGGTACCTGAGGGTGGCAGCTACCAAGCCCCGAGGAGACTTAAATACGGCCGGTGCTTCTCCAGTCTCCGGCCGCCAGCACAGGGCTCGGCGCCCTCAGGTCTGCACGTTTACTACATGCCTGTCTGCGCTCTGCACTCCAGACAGAAGCAGCGGCTATGTCTTCCGTTTTCTTGTTCATTATATGCTTTCCTTTCAAAACCTCTCCTGTCAGTTTGGAGACTAAAGTATGACTGTTTTCATTGCCTATCTTTAACCAAAAAAATAATTAACATTTACGACTTGTACTTAGCTATGTTTAAATAGCCATCCAGAAACACGCCCATATAGATTTATTTACCATATACTGGTAATACAAATCGTGACTAAAGACAATTCCGATTAATTAATTAATTTATTAAAAAAAACATAACTTTGACCTCTAAGTTAGGAAGAAAAAGGCCATGTGGACAATGTCTAGAGTAACATGGGACTGTTACATATGTGCATACATGTTAAGTGTTGTGTTTTTTGAGGTGCTACCTTTTTGAAATACGAGAATGGTTTGGGGGGTATGGCCCAGTGGGATAATATTTCTACGTGTGTGTGTGTGTGTGTGTGTGTGTGTGTGTGTGTGAATGAGAGGACTCAAGTTTTATCCTCAGCACTATAAAATACCCCAAAGATACCATGAGTCACCACAGTGTGTTTAAGGGTTTGAAACTATACAACCAGCAATCTGTATATATTTGTTTTTTTTTTTTTAATATTTTTTATTGTTAAGGAAATGGTCAAGTACAGAGGCCTTGCTTATTTTAAAGGCCCCCTGGTAAAAACTGACAAAAAAATGTCTTAAAATAATATTTAGCTGGAGAAAAGAAGACCTAACATATCTACAAAACTGGCTCTTCTCAGACATGAAAATCATAACACAGACCTTACAATAGAAGCAAAGCCCAGGTAAGTAGAGGGCAGAAATATCATCCATGTTTTCAAATGTTTACAAGCTAATGCACAAGATGCACAGAAACAAACACAGACCTAACCTCGCCGCACACGCGCACACGCACGTGCACACGCATGAAAGGAAGTGAGCACACTCAGCACCAGAGCCGGTAGGATCTATATTACACATCTCTATTCACAGTGATTCACTGATGAATGCTCTCACTAAGAGAAAGAGACCTGAAGAGCTATGAGCCAAGGCGGCCGCAGAGCAGAGGGCACAGATCTCTCCATGGGGCTCCTCCCAGAACCCCGAGCCAGGCTCACAGAGGCCTTAGGATCATGGTGGACAGACCTTCTGCATTTTAAGGCATGCTGCTAAATACAAGACAGACAGATACAAACGGGGTATGATTAAATGAAAAAAGGGCACCTCTGCCTCAGAGCCACAGCTAACTAGATTTTAAATCCTGTTCTAGGCTCACCCTGGGTGAACACATACCGTGACCTTACTAGCTCAGGCTCCTTGTCTGTTACATGGAAGGAGGATTGTACGGAAAGCAGGGGTAAAGCTGGGTGGTACCTTAACGGCAAGACTTAAGTAAGATAACTCCGGCAGAGCATTCGGACAGCGGCCATGAAAGTGTTGGGAAGAGGTTTTTAAAACACAGTACTATGGCGATCCAACCCCAGTGGAAGGGGGGAATCACAGCGGGTGTTCCAAAGGGCCTTGAAGCCCAGTCCTCCTCTCCGGTCCCCACACTACCTAGTGTACTCTCCCGAACATCCAAAGCTATTTCTTCTTGTTATTCCTCCTTTCCACTCAGTCAAGGCCTTTGTTTTGTGGTCTAAATGTCAGGCCCTACCTAGCAGTAAACACCTCCACACAGCCTCATCTCCTCACAGACAGCAATCTTTCTGGACATTGCATCTCTATGTGCTGCTTAACACCAAACAGAGGTCTGCTCGAAGAAGGGACAGGCAAGCCTCAGGTGACATTAAAGGACAATTTACACACAACATGCCAGGCTCCATCTGACAACACTAACTTGGTAGACTAACAACGGAGAACCAGGTCACAGAGATGTGTAGGCAGAAACATGAACCACTGTTGCAAACGGACAAGGAAAGGGTGGTTAGGAGAAGAAGAGGTGACCAAATGATGTCGTGACAGGAACTAAACAGTACCTGGGAGGCTGAAGGCAGTGAACGGAGAACAAGCCTGGGACCTCTTACGCTCCTTTGGTTTGTTGTTATTGGGTTTACTAAATTACTATCTTACACTAACTGCTCACAGGATGGATGACTTTATATAGGGAAAGCACCCAAAATAAAGTGTCTTAGGTTGAAGAGTGTCCCCAAAGTTCATGTCTACTCAGAGCCAGTGCGTGTGGCCTTTCTGGAAACACACCCTGAAGACACCATTAAGGGCAGGTGGCTCACTGCAGTAAGACTCACGTCCAAAGACTAGCATCTTCATAAGGCAAGATAAACACAGACACACGTGACATGTGACAAAGGAGGGAGAGAAGCCACAGAGCTACAAGACGAGGATCACTAGCGACTGTGGGTAGCCACCAGAAGCTGGCAGAAGGCCAGGACGAGTCTTCCTTCTCTGCAGCCTTGAGGGGCAGCCATGTCCTGCAGCAACACAGAACAGGCTTCCGAGGCCTTTCGTCACCCACATTTACCCCCTGGCTCCAGCAGCCCTGAGGGTGAATACGGTGTACAAGCACTCTGTACCTGCGGTATTCGCTACGCTCCTTCATTAACTAGATACTTCCTGAGTGCCTACTGCATACCGGGTACTCTGTTCCGGAGTAAGACTGCAGTACATGTGTTCTCTCAGCCATACTTCCCTTTGAACATGGGTTCTACAACCTCCACACTCATAAGAAATATCTCACTAGTAGTCTAAGATAATTCCAAACGCTAATGCTCTGAAACACAAACTCATTCTCTGTGTGAAGTCCCGTATTCTCATAAATGTCTAACTACTGCCTGTTGTCTTTCATTTGGCAAGCTTTCATCTGAGCTCACCCATGGTGAACTCACTAAAGTGCTCTTACATGGGCTGGGTTTAAACTGGTTTTTCTTCTCCTCCATTTGTTCTGTTGTAATTCATCCCATTTATTTTCTATTCATTTCTACCATTTCTATCAAATTTCTAAGAAAAATACTTTAAACCTATGGCTCTAAGAATTTTAAATGTAAAGTTCTTATTCTTTTTGAAGGTTAATATAAACAGGTTTAGAAAGTTTATGGCTAAAGTGATAAGGAGGTATATTTAATCATTATGCAATTTAATGAAACTATCACTCGGCAAAAGGTCTAACTTTTAATTCATAGTAATAAAACGGAAATACTAGACTGTCCTGGGAACAGGCAGGTGCAGGGAATGGGGCTCTGCTTCTGTGACCCCATAAACTCCTCATAATTCCAGTGGAGGGAAGAAGTCTGTTCCAGCATATGGGCCTCAGCACTAAGGGATCGCTATCTGTGTCTAACAATACCAGCTGATACAGGCAATACTTTATTTCAAATCTGAGTACACTGGCAGTAACAAAATAAACCAGGAAGCATCGAAATCTCAGTGGAACGTGATCTCAATACAAGTTCAAGTGATAGGAGAATATCATGTCACCTTAAAAACTGGAATTATTTTACATTTTAGTTCAAAGGCATAGTCGGTTTAGCTACTCACACTATAGAGGTCTCTTGTTTCTTCTTTCATTTTAGGGATCTCAAGAAGAAGGGCCCAGACTTCACCTCGGAGCTGGAGTGGAATTCCTTTGTAAATTCGTCGATGGAACTGTTAAAGCAAAGGAAACTGGACAAGGTTACAAAGAGACAAAAGCTTAGACAGTCCCTCCACGGATCCACTCAGTATCTGTCAGGGCTTTTTTCGGGTATTCATGATCACTTTTTAAATAAAATTTAATTAGTTAATTCAATTATATTCTGTCACTTCTGTGTTCTTAGATCCTAAAGGAGAAACATAATCACAGAAGGAAAAAATAAAGAACTACCAAAAGAAAACAGAAAAAAAAAGAAAAAAGAAAAAAGAAATGTCAGGGACCCTTGGTAAATTAGTATGCTTGACTATTACAACAGAATCCCTTAGAGCAGAGCCAATACTATTTGGTAAACTGTAAACATCTTATTTATACATTTATTTGTTACACACTACCTTCCCCCATACAGGCAGAGGGTGAGCCAAACAGCAGAGTGGCCTGCTGCTGAGATTATCTTTGTGGGGTGCAGAAAGAACTTCTAACCTCTTTCCTAACACCACCTCCCTGGAGCTCCATCTCGGACCTCAGCTAGGTCTAACCCTTCGTCCCTTTGTGTAATTGGCACTAACCCCATCTGGCCAGACAAAACAGTGGGCAAACCTCCATCAAGAAAAGAGACAAGGACTCCTCCTGCTCCCTCCACAACTGTGTGGGGAATCAGGTCCACGTTCATGCACATGGTAGACAGGTGCTCTCTACGCTGAGCTCCATTCCCAGACAAAATGGTGCTTTTCAAAGAAATAGGCACCTAAGTAATCATGATCATCTGAGGTCCTTGAAATATGCATGCAATTACCCAACAGACTTCCCTCTCATATAATTATGTATTTAAAGTACATTCAAAATAAGTATTAGGGTCATTATAGTCATTACAATGTGATGCATAACAACACTGTGAAACTTAACAATGCACATACAAACTAAGAAACGATTGATAAATTACGGCAGGAGCCATAAAGAGAGTTTGGATTTTACATATCTCTTTAGACTACACAACACTTAGACATACCTAGTGACGTATCTAGGAGACGAAACCCAAGCCTAAGCATTCCATTCTTTTATTTCATACACAACTTATACAAATAAGCTGGAAGGTTGTGTGTGTGAGTGTGTGTGTGTGTGTGTGTGTGTGAGAGTGTACATGTGTATGTGTGCATGTGTGAGTGTGTGCATGTGTGTGTGTGAAAGTGTGTGTGTATGTGTGCATGTGTGAGTGTGCGAGTGCGTGTGAGTGCATGTGTGTGTGCCTCTGTGTGTGTGTGAGTGTGCATGTGCTTGGGAGGGGGTGGGTACCCATCTTACACACACGTAAGCCAAGACCAAATGATACCATAGGTGTTATTCATAATTTTTCAGGTACTGTTTACGTTCATCTTTGGAAGCAAGGCCTCTACTGGGCTAGGCTGACTGACCAGTATGCCGCAGGGATCCAACTATTTGTACCTCCCCAGAACTGATGGTAAGCTTGTCCCACCACACCCAGCCCCTTGTGGCAATATCATCAGTGGTTTGACTGATCTGTCACAAGAAGACCGAGTGTGGAACTATCTACTTGTAGTATCCTGTGAGTAAAGTTTTGGATGCTATAGCATTTCCAATTTTAATATTTCACATGAAGAATGCACAATGTATACTATAACATATACTTAGAGGGGGGTCAAGTTGTCACTGTTAAATTAAGAGAAAAAAGCAAGAAAACTCCAGAAAGAAATAAAAACCCAATGGTCATCAGGCTATCCAGAGCTGATGTTCAAAAGAAGCACTGACATGTTCCCAGTGTCCTACCCACGGTACAAACTCACCCTGGCTCTCCATTTCTACACATAAGCATTGGCAGGAAACCAGTTTAAACTAGCTGCTGTATGTGTATGCCATCTAACTATCCCAACAACTCAACTGCACACACATGGAAATAAGTCATAACGAAGATAAATAACTTGCCAGTGATAAGCCTAAAATCTTACCAACCATTTAAAGGAGGAAGATTGTACGTAAAGGCCCAGTGCAGTAATGTATGTCTACAATCACAGTGCCAGGAAGGCAGGCAGGAGAGTCCCTGGGGTCGCTGGCTAACCGCTCTAGCTGAGTAGATGAGCTGCAGGCCGTGGAGAGAGCCTGTGACGGTGGGGTGTGGGTGGGGGGGCTGGCTGGGGCTCAGTGACGGAATGCCTGCCTGGCATGCGTAAGGCTCTGGGTTAGATTTCTACAATGATCAAGACAAAGGACACAATAAAAAATGAAAACTCTTGACTGAGGCTGGCTGCCCTGACAATGGGAAGGTGGCTCTGTGGGTGAGAGCACTGAATGTGCAAACACAGGGCCAAAGTTCAAATCTCTAGCACCCACGGAACAGGCTGACTGGAGGCTCACACTCAGCCAGCCTAGCTGAGGTGGCAGTCCCAGACTCCGTGAGAGTGGCAGAGCCAAGCAGCAGGGTCCTCATCTCATTTCCCAGCATGCGCATGTACACTCACACACAGCACCCCATGACACACAGGCTCTGAGGTACAGGAGACTAAGGACAGGCAATCCTGCTGTCAACCTCTGCCCTCTCCCACAGGACACACACACACACACACATACACACACAGAGAGAGAGAGAGAGAGAGAGAGAGAGAGAGAGAGAGAGGAGAGGAGGAGGAGGAGAAGGAGGAGGAGGAGGAGGAGGAGGAGGAGGAGGAGGAGAGGTGAGTGTGAGTGTGAAGTGTGAGTTAGAGAGTTGAGAGTTTCAAGAGAGGGTTTCTCTGTAGCCCTGTCTGTTCTGGAACTGTCTCTGTAGATCAGGCTGGCCTTGAATCCAGAAATCCACCGGCCTCTGCCTCCCAAATGCTGAGTGCTGGGATTAAGGGTGTGTGCCACCACACCACCCCCTCCCCCTCCCCGCCCAGGTGATTTTATATTTCTAAAGAACAAAGGTCATCCTTTCAGGACCACAGCGTACTGGTTTTGTCATAACTATTAAAATAAATGGAAAAATGACAGAAACGGGTTTTAAAATTCAAGAGTAGATAGCACTAAACCAACAATATAACTGAACTTAGGAAGAGTATAAAAGGATGCATCTCGACATCGAACCGAAGGTGAACAGAAAAATAACGATGCTCTACAATGAGTATTTTAATTACGCTCTTTAGTTTTCAAATACACACTAAACTCTACAAACTCATGGTTCTTTATCTCTAGACTTAGCCACAGGTCAAAATTATCCAGGAAAAACTGCTTTATACAAATGCCTCAAGCTTCCTTCTTATCAACACTGTCTACAGGACACTTGTCCTGGAGGTGACAGATGCTGGGCACTGGTACTTACAGACACTATAGCACCTAATGTGCAGCACAGTGCGACTGTGGACTGAGGAACCCGCCCCCTCAGATGCTATGGGGTGGCCATGCTTGGCCACTCGTAGGCACTTGCGATGGCTACACACGTCTTGTCAGTCATCCTGGAAGCTCTTGAAATGTTATAAAACATTAGGCATTACGTCAAAGCACAGCTTACTGACCAAACCGTAATGAGGTTTCCACCCGTGGCTCTTTCAATTCGTGCTGCATTATTAGCCATTTTCTATGACTACACCATGGTGTCTGTGATCTAAACATACATCTCACAAACATCTCCCACCTACGAGGAAGGAAACACACAAAGCTCCCCGCCATGGCGGCAGGCCCACTGTGAGAACACAGGCAACACAACCCTCATGGAAACTGTCACGGACACTTCAGCTCTGAAACTCCAAATGCGCTCCACTAGAGCCATGTTTATATAAGACATTTTTTGGATCTTTCTACGTTATTACCATGAAAGCAGGAACTTCAAAAAGAAAACATTCCTCCTTCTCTTTGGAAGAAACAAAAATAAAATGTTACTACCTTTTTACATCAGTGCAACTTAATGTATGAAGTGAAGGTGATAATTCTTTTAGAAGGTGCATTCTTTTCCACACCAAATTGGACCATACATATTATCAAATGATTCCACCACCATAGTTATGGGAGAGTGCTTTAAAATTATACATCAAAGAAATAGTTCTGCTAAAATCCTTCTTAATGGGAACTGCATTAGCTAGGGTTGCTGTCAGAGTAATAGCCTAGCAGAAGGAAGTGCTCATCTTCACAGGGACTGACTGACTTCGGCAGATGCGTGTGTACTGGGGAATAGCATAAAGCCATCTAATTCTACAGCTACCTTGTTAGACAGATGCGAGACTAAAGTGTAGGTGCGATGTCCAGAGACGTATCCTGCCATCAGTGCTTGAGCGATCTGCCCACAAAGGAGGACTGTCACTGCGAGCGGGTCTGAGGGCGGGTGCTACTGAACAAGAGCACAGGTGCCGCACCTAACTCCCCACCTAGAAGTGACTTCTTTTAAAGATATCTCAAGGTCTAAAACCAATGCTAAAACAGACTCCACAACACAAAATGAACTTACTCTGCTGTAAAATAAAATGTAAGAGTTTGACTTTAAAATAAGAACATTTGGGATGCTCGCAAAGAAGGCACAGTGACATATCTCTGTGAGACACCCCATAACCACGAGCTCTCCACAGTAAGTGTCCTCTAAGGCAGGACGCTGTCCTCACTGAAAGCTGAAGAGTTCTATAATATGGAACCCTGACTAGACTTCGCATGGCTCTGATCTCCCAACACCAGGAACAGCCTCTCCTGGGCACTCTACTTCCTTAATCCTCATTATTGAGCTCATTTAATCCTCCAGGAACCCTAAAGATGGCCACAACTATTGTCCTATGTTACAGTTATTAAGGGATAGTCTGGGGTTTAAAAACCAGAACATTCCATTAGCTTTACCTCACCCTCTGGGCTGCCTCTATGTCAGAACAATTAAAACCCAAGGAACTGATGTTCTGCAGAATTCTTGTTATGTGGACATACAATAATTAGTATTTATACAAGTGTGTACATAGGAGGGAGTAATTTCATGGAACAGTATAAAGAAATACAGGACAGTGCAATGCTCAGCAGGTAAAGGTGGTGTGGCCAAGCCTGACAACCTAACTTCAAAACCCAGCGCCCATATATGGTAGAAGAGAACCGACTCTTAAAAGTGGTCCTCTGACCTCCAAATGCACATTGTAATACATATATGGCATATACATACGCACACTAAATAAATGTAATCTTTAAAATTCAAAGAGTAAAGAAATAGGAAAAAGCCCTCTAAAGTTGGCTATGTTTTGTGATGGGATTTTTTTTTTCCTTTTTAAAGACGTTGCATGTCTAGCTAGCATTTATTAGGTGCCGTCTATAGGCCAAGCTAGTGCCAGTCTCCCTAGTTAGCACACAGACCCTCCACAGCCCCCCCATTAAAATCACCTGTGTGCACACGGAGGAGCTATGCTATGTACTGGCTGGTTCTGTGTGTCAACGTGACACAAGCTGCAGTTATCACAGAGAAAGGAGCCCCCCCTTGAGGTAATGCCTCCATGAGACCCAGCTGTAAGGCATCTTCTCAATTAGTGATCAAGTGGGGAGGACCCAGCCCATTGTGGGTGGTGCTGTCCCTGGGCTGGTGGTCCTGGGTTCTATAAGAGAGCAAGCTGAGCAAGCCAGGGGAAGCAAGCCAGTAAGAAACATCCCTCCATGGCCTCTGCATCAGCTCCTGCTTCCTGACCTGCTTGACTTCCAGTCCTGACGTGGAAGTGTGAGCTGAATAAACCCTTTCCTCCCCAACTTGCTTCTTGGTCCTGATGTTTTTGCAGGAATAGAAACCCTGACTAAGACAGGTATGTGCAGACACCTTTACTACGTCTGGAAAGTTCACTCTCATGAAGGTGAGATGTCAGTGGTTTGCAAGCTCAGGGCCAAAACCATTTCCAAGGATGAACACAATGTCACGTTTCATCTTCACTGTGACTTTGCACTGATGGCAGAGAGAGATGGCAGTGAAGCTCCGACCACTGGGCACGGACCAAGGCAACAGGGCTCCCTGGGTTACTACCGTTCCTGTACTTTACAGTGTTTTAGCAAATGTTCCTGATGCAGCAGAGAAAACATTAACTGAATAAACTCTAAGCTCTTGGGCACAGGTTGCAGTGACACTCTTGTACCACTCAAATGCAATGGTTACCTCAGAAAAAGGTACTTCCCTAGGTCTCTGAATGATAATTTGCACCAACTCCTTGATCGCACAGAACGCCATTGTACTTGAAAGAACTACCTGACTGTGGTTCTGTGGCCGTTCAGGTTTGGAGCCGTATTGGCAGACATTTCCTTACAATAAATACACTGTGGTTGTTGCTACTGACAACATCTGGCATTTCAACCAAACAGGAAACTTGAGAGGCATGTGCGGCAGTCCCACGGCCCTGTGAGGACAGCTTTATTTATGTGGGTTCTGAGGATACAAGGCGGGTCATCAGGCATTGCTTGCTGAGCCATGCTGCGGGTCATCAGACATTACTTGCTGAGCCATGCTGCGGGTCATCAGGCATTACTTGCTGAGCCATGCTGCGGGTCATCAGACATTACTTGCTGAGCCATGCTGCGGGTCATCAGGCATTGCTTGCTGAGCCATGCTGCGGGTCATCAGACATTACTTGCTGAGCCATGCTGCGGGTCATCAGGCATTGCTTGCTGAGCCATGCTGCGGGTCATCAGGCATTGCTTGCTGAGCCATGCTGCGGGTCATCAGGCATTGCTTGCTGAGCCATGCTGCGGCCAAGGCCAGAGAGCAACTGCTCTTACGGGACCGGAGTTTTAATTTTTGTGTGGTTCCCCCCTTTCTTCCCTTTGCTTGGTTTAAAACTTAGCATGGACTCAGTGCAGAGCAGAAGGAGTGTTTCCTGCTTCCAGGAAAGTGTTCAGAGGCCAGCTCCTTCTCCTTCTGAGCAACAGGATGTGGACGTGACGCCTAGAACTACGGCAATGATTGACTGCAGAGGAGAGCCAGAGCGGAGGCAGAGGAAGCCGGGACCCAGGAGCAGCTGAGGCCAGAGGCGCTCTCTCTACCTCTGCACCACACAGCCTGCAGGAGGCACTCTACTATTTCCAACATGAAGATCTCAGATCAAATGTTATGCTTCATTAAACCAGAACCTCACCAGCGAGTACAGCGGTGAACCTGGGAATACTGAAGGATGAAGCCCGTCCCTTGGAGAGGAGCCCGCCATGGCCATGCACCCACAGAGAGGACCCCGCTATGCGTCCATGGAAAAGACACCACTGTGCGTTACCTTCTCGGTGTTCTTGTATCTCTCCCATCTTTTCAGCATTTTCAGCCACTTGGAAGTCCTTTCGATTTCCAGTTGCTTTTGCTAAAATGAAATTCAAATCTAACGTTATTTTTGCAGTTTCTTTACTTATAAATCACACTGTAACAGAACCAAAGAAAATGTTTTGAAGTTACACTGTACTAGAGAGCAAATGCCTTGCCCAACTTGTTTGTAAGTTGGATAATATGAGACGGACTAGCATCAACTGCAGTCCAAAGCTGAAGTTAGGAATCATACACTCCTGTGAGTGAGAAGACAGGGCTTGCTTGTTTCTAATATCTTAAAAGACAATCAGAAAAATCCTATAACTACAAAAAAAAAAATTTAAAAGAAAACTTTGAAGTATTTTGAAAAGCAACCAAAAAGCCTACAAATTTCAATTCTCTTTTATTTAATTTTAGTAAATTCTAGCAAATGTTTTTAATAACTAAGTTGTTCTTTTTAAAGAATTCAATTTAGAAACTGTATAATTAATATGTAACTAGCTCCATGGTAGAGAAACAATTACAAAACTAAGTCACAGTTGTTACCTGAGACTCCTCTTGTGCTAACAGGGAGACACAGGCCCTGGCAGGGACTGACATAAGGCTGGTGGCAAGGTCACATGAAAAAGTCCCCAAGGACCCTACATGAGGAGCTCAAAGATTATGATGGGATTTATCTGGTGGTGTGGGATCCTTGTATCTCAATACCGTGCAGCACTCTATCTGGGGAGCTGACAGAAGTTCCCGAGAGTTTTAAGAAGAACAAGATCACCATGGGGAATTACAGGTCTTGCATGTCGAGTCTGAGATGTGCAGCAGGGCTAGCACTGAGGCCAGTTACCACAGAAAATGCTTTGCTCCTCTCTTTCTGGGTTGCGGGGCGGGGGTTACTTGTTCTCTAAGTACTGGGGCCTGGGAGTGTAGTGACTGTATGACAAAAGCAAGAGGAAAAGTGACCTGCCCAGGAAGGGCAGCAGCTCTACAGACTGGGCTTACACTCCGGGCTGGATGCTCCCTTCAGGCTCTGGGCAGGCCTGCAAGTGAGGGGGCAGACGGCAAGCCTGCGGGGCAAGCCTAACAAGGGCAGAGGCACTCAGGGCAGGCGGGCACTCCTGTGCTGGGTCACCCTCTTCTGTCTCCAGCCGCCATCCTGTCTCCTTCCTAACATAGGCAGTGGTGTCTCCTAGAAGAAAACTGCGGCTCCACACTGATGGCCTCCCTGCAGCCTCAGACAGGCGGGCCGTATGCTGGCAGGTGGCACTCCTACCGCCAGTAATTTTAGATCTGAAAGCATGCATCCCGAAGGAATACCCTGAATTTAGGAAAAGGCTCTCACCAATGAGAATGGTTCCTAGAACTTTCCTATAGGTATATTCATAAAACTCTGTAATTACTTTCTAACTCTTTAAAGTTTTTATGAGTTTTCATAATAAAAAAAACCACTTGTGAGCAAAAGAATGTTAATTCCCATTTTTCAAAAGGCTAAACAGTCCTTATTATATTATTAGTGATGAAAATGATGCAGATGGGTCCAGAAATACATTTAATTTTAAAACTCAGTGGGGCACTGAAATCTAATTAATGTTCTACTAAATGTGACTTTAGAGATGGGCAAGCTGTGAAGAGCCAGAGACTGTGTCGCCATTCGCTGTGTTGTTGTTACTCCACACCCTTCCTCTGACTCCCTGAAGCACAATCCCCTTCTCTACCAACAGGAAAACACCCAGAACACAGGCCAGCAAAAGAGGGTCACACACTCAGCCAGGGCAGCCGGGCGGGGCCGGGAGGGATGCAGGGGCTAACATTCACTTTTCTTACTATGAATTACCAATAAATCAATTCAGGAAGTAGTCATTCTTTACTCAAGATACATTTTGTATACTAATGTTTGTCATAGATTAGACTAGTTTAAATGGTATGTATCCTGAAAGAATAAGACATATACACACCATTTTCAGAACCATTAAGCATGCTTTTCTCTCTTCTATACATGTAAGAAATTATACCAGGGCTGGAGAGATGGCTCAGTGGTTAGAGCACTGACTGCTCTTCCAGGTCCTGAGTTCAAATCCCAGCAACCACATGGTGGCTCACAACCATCTGTGATGGGATCTGATGCCCTCTTCTGGTGTGTCTGACAGCTACAGTGTGCTCATATACCTAAAATTAATAAATAATTCTTTTTAAAAAAGAAAAACAGAAATCATATCTCGGATACTCTCCTAGTTAGGAATTGAAACTTGTGTTAGTTGAGTGCTGACTCTGCATATCATCTCAACTACACCAGACCTGAACGCCCATCAAAGTAAGCCTCTCCACACCAGTCGGTTACTCAGTTAAACCCACTTTCTTACCGAGTAGCTGAAACTGCCTGTTCCAGCAAGTGTTTTGAAGAAATGACTGAAACCACAGGTGACAACTGTAAACTTAAGTGCCCCAGAGAACTGGCTTCAGAGCATCAGTAAGTCGTGGACTCGTTTACGACAAACGGAAGGCAGACCACAGCCGTGTAGCAGGGTTTACTCCTATGCTGTGGCAGATACTCAACCACAGGGGAGACAACGCTCCGAGCCTCGCTTTGAGGGGGTTCTGGGTTAGGGTAAGGAGGCTGGTTGGGGTCTGAATCTGAATACAAGAGGAGAAGGTGACTGGAGCCCCAGGATTCATTTCTGCTTCCTGTGGATGCCGTGTGACCAGCTGTCTCCCAGCCCTGCCCACCGCCATGGCTTCCCTGCCTTGATGAGCTGCTAAAATAAGCCATTGTCAAAGCAATGAGAGGAGTAACTAATGTGTCGTCCAGCCAGTGGTATCTTATGTAACTTCTCAAGCTCTCGAGCCTCTCCCACATGCCTCCATGTCAAGCTAATTCATCTACCCCGTCAGCGTCAGTAGCATGGACTCAGGGCCCAGCCTAGTCAGAGAGGCCTCTTATTCACTTTCCTTGGGGAAAATCATTTGATTCTTCTTTACCCCAGTTCTCTACTTTACAGAATTAGAACTACTACAGTCACTGATGCACTCAGCACCTATTCTAGCTGCCTAAGTGCTCGGATCACATTATATTATTATTATTATTATTATTATTATTATTATTATTATTATTATTATTAACCACAGCACATGTTTACCCTTTAATTTCTTCGCCTAAAACAACAGTTGTATAGAGTTTAACACAATATAGTAAACAGTTCACACATGGCAGGAACTAGGCAGCGATGTGAAAGTTACTAGCACCCTGTGGTTTCCAGGTAGCCTGGGAAAGAGGATGGAAATGGACCTCTGCTCTAGGGAGGAGCTTCTAAACAACCCCAGAAACAACCCAGAGACATTAGACAATACCCCGCCTCGTCCCCCACAGCGTAGTGGGAGAAAGAGTGCCATTCTAGCCCACTGGCAGATGGCTTCCATGCGACAACAGGCAGGCCTGCTGGTGCCTGTACAGCACGGACTGCCAGCTTCCTTCACTATAAATACCTAACTTTTCTCAATTTTCGCTTTAAAATATTTTAAACATAAATGAAAATATGTGTCTATGTGTTTCATTTATCTCTTTTTTTCTTTGGGGGAGGGGCAATCTACTAGAAAAATCAGACTTGAACACGTCATATCTAAATATTTCCAAGGATGTATCCCTTTAAGAGCAAAAACATGGTAATCATTATACCATTCTTATATCCAAGAAATTTCAAATTCAACATTATCATCTCTAGTCTATGCGCTAAATTTTCCATTTGTCTCCTAAATGATAGTTTAGTATGTGTATGTATGTTGTGTGTGTACGTGTGTGCATGCATACACTTGCACGCATGCATATGTGTGTGTATCTACGATGAGGCTGAAGACTGAACTCAGGTCTCACACTGACCACTGCCCGGTCATAAACCCTCCATTAATTAATGCCCCTCAGCTACGGAGTTTAGAAACTTTCCGGCCAGTGATCGCCTGGAGTTCTCAGGAGATTCTCATACTCGAGGAGGGCACGGAATCTCTCCCTCTCTACCTCATGCTCCACTCGGCTGCTCCCGAGAGGACCACGCTCTGTGAGCTGCTCCAGCACCCCCCAGCAGTCACGGAGGCCTCTGACTGTACACTATAGGTTACAGTCATAGGCTCAAGATGCCTAACAGTGGGGACGTGAACCTGAAGAAGTCACCACCTACAGCCAGGCAGGACCCCCAGTGGGGGGATAAGGACACCAACCACCCATAAAACGTTCAACCCCAAACCTGTCCTGTCTACAAGAAATGCAGGGACGAAGATGGGGCAGAGCCTGAAGGAATGGCCGACCAGTGACTGCCCCAACCTGAGAACCACCCCATGGGCAAGCACCAATGCCTGACACTGTCCAGGACACTCTGTTATGCTTGCAGACTGGAGCCTAGCATAACTGTTCTGAGAGGCTGTACCCAGCCACTGACTGAAAGAGATGCAGAGACCCACAGCCAAACGTATGGAAAAGTCAGGGGGAGGAGTGCCGGCCCTGAAAGGAATAGGAACCCTGCAGGAAGCCCAACAGAGTCAACTAACGTGGACCCATGGGAGCTCCGAGACACTGAGCCACTACCCAAAAGCAGGCATGGACCCCCAGCACACACACACAGCAGCAGAGGGAGAGGATGAGCCTAATACAGACACTTGATCGTCAGGGTGGGAGGATACCCAGGGGTGGGGCCACCCTCTCAGAAGTGAAGAGGGTGAGGGGCGGGCCTATGGGGGGCTGAATGGGGGCAGCATTAGGGATGTAAATAAATAATTAGTTAAGAAAATCAGCTGGGCTCTCCACCTGCTACTCCCCCACCCCCCATGTCCTACAGAAGGACAAGTGAGTAACGTTGCTGGGAGTCACCCATGCCTGCATCTCACCAGCAGAGGTCAGGAGAGGACAACAAGTACAGAACCCTTGCCTTGGCAATGTGTGGTCACTTATCGAGAAGTCTTGATGCTGTGTAAAATGAAGGCGTCCTTTTAGAACAGAGGACTGGTCAGATGGCTGAGGGTAAAACACTGGCCAACCACCCAGCCTGACAACTGGAGTCCGACCTTCGGGACTCATGGTGGGAGAGGAGAACCAGCGGCTATTGAGTTGTCCTCTGACCTGCACACGCCCGCCCACAATGACACATGTGCATCTATGCATGTGTATGTACACACACATAAATAAAATAAAACATCTAAAACGGAAGGTTTTCATAGTTTATATATTATGTAAAATATTGCACTGCATTTCATAGCTTTATCTATGAAAATTCATAGTCTTATATAACCTTTCCTCCTTATTAAAAACATCAATAAGCCCAGGGAAATGATATAATCCATTATTAATATTGTTCTCTACAGGATAAATATAATGAGTGTGCTTGCTTCTTTGTTTAAGTGCCTATTTGGGGGAACCCAAATCATTCTGCAAACATCACATCAATCCTTTTCGGAGGGAGGTTTGCTGTCCCTGTTTTAAATGGGGAACGGCCTCCTAGACTACCTGACAAGGCAGACATCCGCACACTAGAATTCCTAAACACTAAGAAGCACTGCTTTGGCTGCATGTTCAGCAGAGTGCAAACCTCTGCAAGACGACAGTCTGTCTCCATCTACCTCAGCGAAGATGGACAGATAACCCTTCACTCCCTGCCTAGCAATGGTGGAGTCCAGCCACTATGTGCAGGCATACAATAGAGAATGCTAGCCTCTAACCCTAGACTACTTGGCATGAGTCCAAGTCTACGTGTGAGCCACCGGTCACCAAGCCTGACAACCCAGAGAAAAAGGCTGACCAGTCAGTGTACACATACGTCCTCACTTTAACAGGTTTGTTTGTTTTTAAGATGAGGAGATTTTACAGCATGGCCCTGGTGGCCTGCAACTCTCCATGAAGACCAAGCTGATCTCAAGCTCTACCTATTCCTGCCTCTCAAGGGTAGGACACGTGGGATGTTGACACAGACAGGCATAAGAATGCTAAGGTTCCATGAGTTCAAACCCTGGGAGTCTCAGAAATGAGAATGGCCATTCCCTGCCTGCCTCTACCTGCTCTGGACCATGTAGCCATGACATCCCGCTGAGGGCCATGGGCACTGGGTCACTAGCGTAACACCTGCAGCTCTCCACGCTAAAAGGTGTCTAGATATCCCCTCTCCCCATCCGGACTTCAACAAGCTTCTCTTCCTGGGTATTCCTTCTTGCAAAAGGTATTTAATCCCTGGTTCCCACCAGATAAAGTGTATACATTCACAGCCACCACCAAATAAACCAGTATGAACAAGTGGATTGCCGCACGCACGGAAGGCCTCCACCTTTAAGAGTCGTACCTAGAGCTCCCAAGGAAGCCCTTCTCTCCTCTAGCCCCTCCATACTCTTCACACTCACCCCAAAATCAACCAGTTTCCGCCCGTCCCAGGCACCACTTTCCCCTCTCTGCCTGGCACAGAGATGCCCAGAGGGAAAGGTGGACCCCGGTTCCTTCCCTTGGCTATGCTGACGGTGCTTGGGTACCCAGCGAGACCAGAAAGCACTGTGGACTCCCTGCTTTGGGTTTTGCCCTGCCTTTTCTGCAGGCTGTGCTCCGGGCACCCCCAGAGAAATAGGGGGTTGCAGTAGAATGCTCAAGTGCTGAGATTAAGGGTATGTACACTTAGCATTTTAAACAAATTATTAAGGGATATACAAATTAGAGTGATTCCCAATTATATTAAGACTTTAAACAAGAAATTAATTAATTAAATGCATACTTGCATTGGTTAAGAATTTTATTATATAGTTGAATCTATAAAAAATTAAGCAAACTTAATTTTCAAGTATGTACCCTTTGCTAATGTCTTATATTTCTTTTTTATTGGCATATTTCTTGACTTATTTATTTACTGGCTTGAAGACTCTAAGGATTTCTCAAGCAAAAAATGACAAATAGTGAAGGAGGAGAAAGAAGTCAATACAAGATTAATACATTTTTATTTTGCCAAATCAGCTTAGCTTTGTTTAAAAACAATGTCAACTCTCTTCTCTCTAACCTTGCAAATGTAGGACACTGCAAGTCAACAGAGTCTGCAGCAGCTCTAAGTCAATGTTTAATGTCATAATGAAGGTGGACTGTGACTCTAAAGGTAACAACCAGTGTGAGAAACAAGGTAGGAAATCTTCAACATACGTAACACGCGGACGGTGCCATGTACGATAGAGAAAAAGAAAATAAAACAAACAAGATGAGGGGGAGGAGAGAGGGAGGAAGATAACTAACATCAGCCAGGAGAAATTCCCAATTTTAGGTTAGAAGACCAAGGACAGCCACATTCCACAAGTGACAGTTGGATAACTTGTTGGAGAATGTGAAAGGGCTGAGCCTTGCAGCGACTATGAGGTCAGCAAAACACCCCACGAGAGAAGAAGCCAGTGGGTAGGCCTTGCAGAGGGATTCTGGTCCACGCTCACACTCAGGAGACACTCAGGAACCAGGGCAGAAAGAACGGAAGTCACACAAGGAGCAAGATGCCTCAACACTGAGGACCACTGTTACTTGGTCCTTGTGTTTGCTGTAGATGAAAAAGTTCTGATCAGAAAGCGTCATGTCCTTAACTCCTTTTAGCAGGATCATTTTAATTGTTACTCAACAGGTAAGACCAAGAGAAAGGTAAAGACTGAGGCAGGAAGACAGGAAGCTCCAGAGAGAGCACAGGGGACAGGGCAGCAGAAGTGGAGATGAAGCCGAATTCTGGGCACACCTGGAGGCAGAGCTCACAGCTCAGCTCTGCTGAGGGGAGACTGGCCTGGAGTCTGGGGCCAGGAGCTCCTGCTCACTGTGACAGGGACATCTGTCTAGAGGCCAATCGATCAGTCTGAGGACCAGTATTAGCCAAGGGAAAGATCAACATTCAAGATCTAAAGTATGTTTTTTGTGACAGGAAGGGAGGGACGGAGGGAGCATCTGTAATGGCTACGATAAGATCTGAGCTGAAAGGAAGGACAGGGTGGGGAGGGGTCCTGTGGTAGTATCAGTGGGTCAGAAAATTAGTAAAGTCAGGACAAAGGAAGTGACAGGAGGAGCTTGTTACTCAGCTATGTTAACAGCTGTTAAAGCCCTGTCAAAGCCTCCTGACTGGATACTACCAGAGAACTTGGCAGCCTATCACTCACCAACAGGAGGTGTTCATATAGGTATTCTTCATATATGGGAAATAACAATTCTGTTTACATCTTAAGGTTTGGCTACAGTTTTGATTTTCAGAAAATTTTGATCTTAAAAATTTCCCTAGAATATTTTTAATTACATTTTTACTTTTACCTGCATTGTCTGAAGTTCAGCTCCCTTCCCTTGCGTAGAATACACGCAAACAAACTACCTTTACTTTAATCCTCCAATTCATTTGGGAAGAGCACGGGGAGGAGTAGGGAGCCCCTACTTCTCATGCCCGCTCAAGTGGAGAAGCAGCTCCTCGCTGAATCGGGTGTCCCTTGTCTAAGGCCTTAACATAGTTAACTGACCACAGGACATGTTTCAGTCACTGCTTGGGAGAAGCTGAATAAAATCTCAAGGACGGTTACTCTCAGAGCTCCTGGTCTATTACCCAGAGGGCGCATAAGGACCACCGGGGATGCTTTACTCCTAGTGACTCAGTGCTGTACCTGTAGATTGCTGTAGCTGTCAAGCCTCATCAGAAAAGCTTCTTTTTACAGTGGGAGGTGATTAACAGAGACTTGCAGCTGTTCGAGGTGTAGAGATTAGGAATTACGCCCTAAATGGGACATCTATCCCGCATCCTCTCCTCTGAGGCTCAGAGATGATGATAGAAGAGTCTAAGAGCCAGAGACGGTGGATAGCATAAGGAAACGATTTTCTAGCACAGCGAGGAGCTGTACATATGCGCTCTCAGCAGTTGTGACAGCATGCATGAGATCTGCACAGGTCAAGCCAGACAAAATCCCAGCACGGAGAGGAAGGTGGGCAAGAAGCCACACCCGGTTGCTGCCTACGAAGCTGTTAGCAGCTGACAGCTGTTGGGACAGGGAGAAACTGGTTTTTTTAAGAGCTGACCACCCCCCAGTAAAGGCCTCACATCCAAGAGTGTGTAGGCAGCCAAAATATGATGGGTTTAAAAACAAAAAGAATGCCAAGCTCTCAGGCAGGGAAGAAGGGAGGAGTAACCACAACACACCGTGTGGACTTCTCAAAGAATTAGCAAACACTGAGAGAAAATAACCAAACAAAACACACTGATGGCACGCATGGATGGACGGACGGATGGATGGATGTACGGGCGAGTGGGTGGGTGGGTAGATGGATGGGCGAATGGATGGATAGGTGAAAGTTCCTGCCACAGAGAGGCTGTTTCATTCAGGCAGAACCTGAAGCTGGGGTTGAACATGTTACAGTGCCATCCTTCTCCTTACTTTTAAAGAGAGGTGAGAATTCCATAAACCCCCTAAACCCATTTCAGGCTTATCTTAGTTACTGTCTTAAGAGTGATCCAACCATGGTCGAATTCTAACAGTGCCAGCTGCACACAGCACAGTGCTCCACAATGGGAAGCAGACTATTCCTCAAGGCAACTCACCCATAACTACAAATGAACAAAGGCCACACTTACCCGGTCCGCGGCTGCGTTAGGATACGGGAGCTCCTCCTCACTGCAGAGAACAACAAACATGGAGTGGTTGAGATCAGAGCAGACTCTCACTGGCTGTACCCTGTGTAATACCTGACTCTAAGAGAGACGTTTCATGATTCTACCGAATTCAACAGAAAATATACCTGGTCTATGGTCACAACGTGCCTCAACCTCAAACACAGTGGTCGCCATCCTACAGGGAACGATTCAAAGTCTGTCTCACTGCAACACTCCGAGGACATAAAAGTCGTGCAGCTAGAGGCAGCCGGACTGAACATTCCTATCACGGTAGAATTCTGTTGGAGAACACTGCCCTAGACCAGGGTTCAGGCACAGTAACAGCCAATGTTTCAGGCTTCATGAACCCGTACTCTTTCTCACAACTACTTGAACTCTACTGTGCTGGTGTGACAGGCCTCACACGTGACCTTCTGCAAAGCCAGTGGCAAGCTGGACGCTTAGGTCACTCTACTATCCAGTGCCTTAGACCATCACCTTCACCCACGGGCCCAACTACTGGCTCAATGAAATTACTGCTTAAAATCAGCATAAAGGAAAAAAAAAAACTGGAGCCAGGCCTGGGGGACAAGGACTAAAACCCCAGCTAATCAAGAGGCCGAGTAGAGGAAAATATAAAAGTCAACAACTGCCTGGGTGTCAGTGAGCTCAGGGCCCCTTAGTGAGGCCCTGTCTTGAAATAAAAATGTAAAATCAGAGTTGGGAGTGCAGGAGAGACGGCTCAGCTTGTCAAGTGCTGGTTACACGAGAAGTTCAATCCTTAGTAATTACAGCACATACAAAGGCATGGTGGCATTCGCCAGGAAGGCAGAGACAGGTCTCTGGGGCGCGCTGGCCAGCCGGCCTAGTCTAACTGGCTGGGTTGCAAGGTCCAATGAGAAACCTAGACTGAAGGGGAAAAAAAAATCTGGCTTGATGGCTTCTGAGAAACATTCAATGTTGACCTCTGGCTTCTACATGCATGCATACACACATGTGAACATGTATACACATGAAGTCATACATTTGACTGAGTGTGTGCGTCATTCACACAGACAAACACACAGACATTAAAGCTGTAATTTGGTGGTAGGGTATGGTATGTGCCTGGGATGAATGCAGCCCTAGGTTTAATTCCCAATATCAAAAAAGAAGAGAAAGAAAAGGAAAGAAAAGTTGTCTTTCAATGGGCTGGAGAATTTAAAAAAACCTCCCCCTTTTAATCTATAAAATAAAGAAAACTTTGCTGTCATTTTTTAGTATAGAAAAGAACAAAACCATTTCTCTGGTTCGTGTATGCTATCGCCTCTGACGTTAAAGTATCCTGAGACTCTTGACTAACAGTCAGTGATAGATAAATGAAGACAGCAGATAAACAAAGCCGACTTTGCAGCTTTCTCAACAGTATGAATGGTCTGGCAGCAACATGTGCATTTTCTTGCTTGTCTTGATGTCAATGGCACCGCTAAGAACATGACGAATTATTAGTAATGAGCCTAGTATCCTCCGTGTCCTTCTTTGTGTCTCTGAAGAGTCCTTGCACGATCGAACCATTTAGCCACAGCAAAGGGACTGACCAACGTGGTATAAAGCCAGACGGGAACTGAGAGAAAACCCAAATCCCTCCTTCCATAGATAAGAAAATAAACGTTTCCATTTAGTCACTCAGTCTAACACAGGAAAGTTCTGTACAACATAATCCAACGCATTATATCATCATTAGCTACGCTGTGGTCAAGAAAAACAGAAATTCTAAGGATGGAGTAGTCTTCAGACTTCAGAGATGGGTGACAGGACAGGACTGGGTCCTCTCAAGGTTTCTACCTAAAACTCCATGGCTGGCACGGGTTTCTCTGTCGTGTGTACCCTCATCTTTACAGCCCTCGTCCTCTGTGCAGGCAGAGCTGAGGCTCACAGCCGTGGGATCAGAGGTACACACTAAAAGGCCCGTCTGCTTATGCCAATGACCTCCATCTTTTTCTTCTCTTTCTCCTCCAGGTCCGCCTGCCCCCTGCCCCCTGCCCCTGGCCCCTGGCCCCGCCTCTGCCTTCCTGGTGCTGGGATTAAATGTGTACCACCACACTGGCTCTAATAGTCTGTATCTTGCTACCTAAATCTGCTTCAAGCAGAATCGAGGAAAGAGCAGTCAGAATACACAGATGAACTCTCCTCCAGGTCAGCAAACCATAGTCCGTGGGTCAAGTCCTGTTTGCTCTCTGTTTTTGTACAGCAAGTTTAGTGGAACACGGTCATCCTTACTCATTTAGATCCTGTCTGGGTTCTAGGCTTGTCTCCCCTACAGCAGCACAGCTAGTCATTTGACAAGGACATTCAGTGCTGGCTGCTGCTAACAAAGGACTGCCATGTCTCCCTTGCCTTAGAGGACAGGACTTGGTAGGTACATGTGGACTGCTCAGACACAACACTCAGCTGACAAGTGCTGAGGTCTGGTCTTCTGCTGTGGATTGTAATGCTAAATACCTGTCCTGGTTGCCCCCAGGGACGAGAAAATGCCCAGGTTACCCCGATTGGTGAATAAAACTGCCTACAGCCTAGAGCTGGGCAGACGAAGGGGGTGGGGTGCTGCCTGGAGAAGATGTCGTGTGTTAGGGAAGTTATAACAACATGGCCATAGTTATTGATGGGAAATAGATTCTAATAGCTCAGAGGGTAGATCTCTGCCCAGCTGTAGTGCTGATTCAGGCTTATTATGAATATAAAGGTTGTGTATCTTTGATCTGGGAACTGAGTGATAAAAGGTAGGGTAGAACCCCTCCTCCCCCAGAGATTAAAAACTTTCTACAACAGAGGAGCAGCTCCTTCTTATTAACCCTGAGTAAACCAGCAGTAATCGGAAGAAAGACAAAGGCTTTGGCTGGCACGCGTTTCTCCTGGATTAGGCGTTACATGTATTGCTGCTGTCTCCCAACAATTCATGTGAACTCTTTTTAAAATGTCAAATAAACATTCACTTGGAAACCACTTTGTTGAAATAGTTAAAAAATCAGTTAAGTTGGATGTATTGATATGGTTCATTTTCAGTTTTGATGCAAATTTAAGTTTAGCTTCCACCTAGTTAAAATCTCCATCTAAGATCGGTAAGAGTTCTCCCACCTTTCTAACCAAAATGGATAACCCTGAAAGCAAGAGCGCCCCACTCGCCATCTCTTACGGGCACGGGAACCAGCAGGCTGACCCCGCTACATTTCACAAATACATCAATCTGGATAAGTAGTTGAACATCTAATCCTTAGTTTTATCTGACCTCCTCTATTTTTGGTACAGTTTCCTCTTAATTCTCTCTTCTATTAAAAACTTGTGACCTAAAAACATTATCTATCGTTATCCAAATACCGGACATTCTTTTGTTCAGAAGACTGTGGTAGCCAGTTTCTGCTAAACATTTAAAGTTCTCCAACCTCCTAAAGCGAGCTCCACTTTTCCAGTGCGCAGGCTGCTTTGGTAACAGCTTTTATACTTACTGTGAACTCTGTTAGCAAACGAAGTCAATCCTATACCGTGTGAACTTTTGTCACTCCTTCTATAGCATAGCAATCTTAGTTTACATCACTGGGTGCTTCTTGTACATCCAGGGTATACTCAGCACACCCAGAAGGCTGGGAGGTTGTCTTTTTATTGCACTGTACCGTACCGTATCACATCGCATCACATCGCACTGACAATGAATTTAAAATCTAATTTCAATTGCAGCAGCAATCAAACCCCTTACACACAGCTAAGACAGGAGAGGTGCTCTTTTGGTCAAGGCATGACAGATACCACATCTAGTGGAATCTAGATGCTCACATCAAAAACTTTTCTCCAACAGTATGAATATTCTTAACTATAGCCTAATTTAAGCCACAGTGGTTAAAAATGCTGGGAACCAGAAAGATAGTAGATCATTCCTGGCATCTTAGAAAAAAATTAATAACACATGACCAACCTAAGATTATAACTGAGAAATGACAGCTTTTAATCTGTGACTTACTGTAAAAAGCCAAATCTATCGGTGACTTTGTAAACAAGATAATCAGCATCTTCCCAGGGCTCGATCTCTGCACCTTCCCGTCCCTGAAACAGAGATGACAAGAGGGAATTTACGATATGGAGTATCTTCTAGTGAGAAGGAGCAAACACACTGTCATTTTTACCTCAGCTGTTACAGGCAGTTTAATCATTGCTCCTTACCAAGAACTGACACAGTACTTCTCCATCAAAGACGTCCTGAGGGAAGTCACTGCAGACAAGAAAGCTACTTCTGAGGAAACTGATAAACCTTAAGGTTTAAAGTGAACTCTCTAGAACAGGCCTTTCACATAGACTTCTCTTTTCTTTTTTTTTTCTTTTCTTTTCTTTTCTTTTTCTTTTTTTCGGAGCTGAGGACCGAACCCAGGGCCTTGCGCTTGCTAGGCAAGCGCTCTACCACTGAGCTAAATCCCCAACCCCACACAGACTTCTCAAAGAAGGCAGTTTTGTCCCTCCATTGCTTAGTTTCCCAACTATATCAGCCCTCAATCTATTCTTGTTGCTAAAGCAAAACACAGACCTCCAAATAGGCATGGTAGCCATGTATTTAATTCTAGCACTTCAGGCGCAGAGGCAAGCGGATGTCTGAGTTCCAGGCTTACTAGAGCTACACAGCAAGCCTCTCCTACCCCTACCCCGTGTCAGACCTGAGTGCCTCTTCAGTCTGTCGTACTGAACTCCACTGCCAGCACTGCTTACCAATGGCTCTCATGCTCTCTGGTCTCCCCACTGAGCAGCATCCTCTGCTGACCCCTGGCATTTCTTCACGCCCGCAGACTCTCTGTAGGACTGCGTTTTCCTAGGTAACCCTCATCTGCTGGGCTACCCGGAACTCCTCCTTCAGCCCAGCATTCTAAGCACTTTGGGTACCACTCACCCACAGGTAACACTAGTGAGTGTAGGACACCTAAATGCAATGCACCAACCCTTCACATTCCAGACTTGGGGACACTTCCATCTGGGTGCATGTTATGATGTCTGCTCCTATGTTTTCCTTCGTGAAGACTATGAATATCCTACAGACAGGCCTGTCAGAAACCATTCCTGTATTACTTTTTAAAGTTTCCCTACTCCTACCTTAGGCTAACTGTATACAGGTGAGTGGCTGGGGACTGCAGGTCTGTACCGTGCTACTGGCTCCCTTCCCATTGGCTATGCAGCCAGCTGGCTGACCTAGGCCTTTCGTGGACGGTGCTAACCACTAACACAACCCTGGGCGCTCTGGGAACATGGCGTCCGCATGCTGCCTTTGTGCTTCCCTGGGGAAGGGCACAGGCCACATGGCTATTTGTAATTTCAGGTTCCTATTATACGTTCAAGTGACAGGGACCTGCAAATAAATGTTATAACCTAACAAATGTTGATAACAAATTATTGCTAATCTTTTACATCAAAACCAAGAAAAAGTCCATGCTTAGGTAATACAAAGGAAGAAAGGGGAAAACGGAGAGGGAGGTGTAGGTGAGAATGGGGAGGGGATAAAACTCAGAGAAGCAGATGCTGGGGAAGGCCAGGGGGGAGAGAGAGGGGGAGAGAGACAGACAGACAGACAGACAGACAGACACAGACAGAGGTGCTGCTTTATAAACAACTCCTTGCTGGCTCTTAGGGTCAGGAGGGGCTATGCAGGCTACTGAGGGGGAAGTCAGCAGCAGTCTGAGTCAGCTGTGAGCACGATGAGCTTCAGTGATGACCAGCCTGGTGAGATGTGCCCAGCAGTGAGTGCCGTGAGGAAGCCCTAGCCTACATCTGCAGGACACAACCCATCACTGAGGCTGAGGAGGGCAGGAGCTCAGGGCGGGAATCGTGAAAGAGCGCTGCTTGCTGGCTGGCTTTCTGCCTTAACAGTCTGTTTTATATAGCTAGGATGACACCTGAGGAGTGGTACCACCCACAGCAGGATGCCCCCTTCACATCACTGACAACCAAACAGTCCCTCAGACATGCTCACAGACTAACCTATACATTTCCCAGTGAAGGCTTCTCTTCTCGGATAACTCTGGACTGGGTCAAGCTGACCACTAAAGCTGACCAAGACAAGGGCATTTCCACAGCTGGGGAGCTCATATGCCCCAGAGGTGACCCAGCATCGCGCTGCCCTCTAACACGCATCTCTCTCTACCCCAGATGAGCTGAGCGCAGAAGCTCAGAAGCTGAGAGAAGCTTCTTTGTATAGCAGACAGCTATGAGGATGGGAACTCACTGTGGGTCAAACGCAGGGGTCAGTGTCTGAGGGGTGCTCTATCATGAATGGGCTCTCTATACTACACCTCTTCCCCTCCTTCCTCATGAACACTGTGGAAAAAGGGGCCAGAGGCTGTTAGAGTCAGAGGTCAAGGAGGAACAGGACAGAAGAGTGTCTTCTGGGCATAAGCAAACCAGTGTAGTCAGGCGCTCACAGCAGTGGTGGCTGCTGGCATAATATCCAGTCAGTCAGTCATGATTTCAGCATGCAGGAAGAGGGGGGCCTAAGCCCCGTCCCTGAGCTGAGGAACTACTGACAGATACTGACAGAGGATGGATGCTAGCAGGAGAGGAGGAGCCAGTCTCCTTCAGGGGCGTGGTCCCTGGTAAGATGAGCACATCCCACCAAGGCTGCACACACCCATGTGCACGTATGAGCAGCAGAAACTGGGCTTGGTGGGAAAGGAGGGAAAGGGAGGAAGGGAGCAAGGCAGTTGAGAGCAGCACCAAGAGGTGCAGAGTGGATCTGGGAGGAGCGAGGAGGAACAGGGGTGAATATGATCAAAATACACTGTATGCACGTATGAGGTTCTCAAAGAATAAAACATTAGAAAGTCGGAAAATAATTCTCATTACGACATAGGGTAAAATGCTTGTTAAAATTGAATTTACACGAAACATAAATACAAGAATCTGAGATTGATGGTAAATTCACAGACCACATATAAAGTATTCATATAAAACTATTTAATTCTATATATTTACATACTCAAGTATTTATTAAGTAGCTATGAGTCAGAAATTGTTCCATGTAATTAGTTTAGAGGAATAAATCAAATAAAACAAATTTCATACCCCAAAGAGTTTTTGTCCTAGAAGAAAGAACAAATAACAAGCAAAATATGTCAAAACACTGAGGTAAGTGGTATTCGGAGGATGAGAAAGAGTCCCGCCGGGTAACACGGTAAACAGCCGCTGCACATCACATTCAGAGCGGACAGTCTAAGGGACCACGTCCAAGAGGTGGGCAATGGGGTCTCTGAACATCCAGGACACAAGGACTCCAGGAAGGAAACAGCAATGCACAGACACAGAAGGCAGCGGGAGTCACATCGTGGACAGCGGCCGGGCTGGGGTGGGGGTGGAGGTAGTGGGAGGATGGGAGGGAGTGAGGGAAGGAGGGAGGGAAGAAGGAGGGAGGGAGAAAATATTCAGAGGGGAAAAAAAAGAATTGAACTCTATGTTCTGACAAAACTTCCTGTGATTTCAGCTCTCCAAAAAGCAAGCCCCTTTCTATTTATATGAGTTTCTAATAAACACACTTGAAGGGTAAATACAGATACTTACTCTGTCATATTTAGCAACTATTTCAGCTCGTTCCTGAGCGAGTTTGAGCGCTACATCCTGGTCCGAATCTGTGGAGAGATCAAATTTAGATGGGCTGTTATCCTGAGAATAATAAAGTTAGTCATAAAACTAAGAGAACATAAAGGCAACACAGCCTACAATAAAAGAGTAATAAAGTCAGAATGATGGTTTAGGTTCAGTTTTGGCGTACTAACTGGTCCATGCCATACATGTATAAAGTCAGACTATACATTTATCCATCTAGCACATTGTGGTCTTAACTTCAGTGAGATGTGACCACACACATGCGCGCACACACACATACACATGCACACACCCGCACACGCGCATATACACACACACGCACACAACACATGTGCACACACATACACATACATGCACACGCACATACCCACGCACACACACACACACACACCCCTCCCAAGGTCACGTCTGGTCTTGTTTGGGAGACTGTAGAACCTTTAGGACACAGAATCTCCATGTGGGATGGGGGTCAGGGAGACAGAGGCCTTGATCATAGAGCCGGGTCGGTCTGGCACTTCTTGCTGGTTAAGCACCATTCGGGAGGGCTCTGAACATGTTCCTACCACCCTGCCTTCCTAGCCATTCCCCTGAAACCACGAGCCAAAATAAGCAAGTCTTTCCTTGGCTGTGTCTCTTACAGAGGATAATATTTGGCCACAGTGACAAGGAAAGTAACAGATGTAGCACTCAAGGATCAACTTGTGTTGGGATAAACTTTTTGTACACTGTGTGAAGATGTTTTGCTGTCCTTGCTCACCTGCCTAAGACACCTTCTGGTTGGTTTAATAAAGAGATGAACGGGGCTGGAGAGATGGCTCGGTGGTTAAGAGCACTGACTGCTCTAACAAAAGTCCTGAGTTAAAATTCCAGCAACCACATGGTGGCTCACAACCATCTGTAATGAGATTGGATGACCTCTTCTGGTGTGTCTGGAATCAGCTACAGTGTGCCAACATACATGAAATAAATAAATAAATAAATAAATAAATAAATAAATAAATGAATAAGTAAATATGTATTTTTTAAAATAAAAAAAAAAGGGTTAACAGCCAACAGTTTGGCAGGAGGGGACAGGCGGGGCATCCGGCAGAGATGGTAACTCTGGGAAAGAGTCAGGGGCAAGAAGACTTGCTAGTGAGGCTTGGGGGAAGAAACCAGTGCTGGGACTAAGGTGAGGTAAGGAACCACATGGCAGAGCGTAGGTTAGTATAAACAGATTAATTTAAATTAAGAGTTAGCCTAAGCTTTCATAATTGATAAGAGGTCCCCGTGTCTTTGATTTAGGAGCTGGGCCAGGCACGGAAAGGCCTTGTGGTTACACTTCATAGATCAGGAAGGAGAAACGGAGGTGGCAGGCTCTTAGGCGTCCAATGAAAACCGGAAATGGAGGATTTAGCTGGGAAGTGGGAAGCAGGCAGTGCAGGGGAGAGAGGAGGAAAGGATAAAGAACGCTAAGGATGCTGAAAGTGCCACAGGGACGCTATCTTAGGTTTGCTTAGGAATAAGACATGCACGAGTCGTCCTG
The DNA here is from genome assembly GCF_011064425.1 of Rattus rattus. NCBI lineage: Eukaryota > Metazoa > Chordata > Mammalia > Rodentia > Muridae > Rattus > Rattus rattus. The sequence goes on along the minus strand of NC_046167.1, from coordinate 12,725,479 downwards.
GTTTGTTCTCTGTAGCTGTGATAGAGCACTCCGCTCCAACACAAGTGGGGCGTGTGCCTGCTGACATGGAGGAGGTGGAGGAGGTGGAGGAGGAGGAGGAGGAGGAGGAGGAGGTGGAGGAGGTGGAGGTGGTGGGGGTGGGGAGGTGGGAGGGGGAGGGGGAGGAGGTGGGGAGGAGGTGGAGGGGGAGGTGGAGGGGGAGGAGGGGAGGGGGAGGAGGTAGAGGGGAGGTGGGAGGTGGAGTGGGGGAGGTGGAGGAGGTGGAGGTGGAGGTGGTGGTGGGAAGTGGGAGGGGGAGGAGGTGGAGGTGGAGGAGGTGGGGAGGTGGGGGGAGGTGGTGGGAAGTGGAGGGGAGGAGGTGGAGGGAGGAGGTGGAGGTGGGGGGTGGAGGTGGAGGAGGGTGGAGGTGGAGGTGGAGGTGGAGGAGGGGAGGGAGGTGGGGAGGTGGGAGGTGGTGGAGGTGGGAAGAGGAGGAGGTGGAGGTGGTGGAGGTGGGAGGAGGTGGGAGGTGGGAGGAGGTGGGAGGTGGTGGGTGGAGGAGGAGGGAGGTGGTGGGAGGTGGTGGTGGTGGGTGGAGGTGGTGGTGGGAGGTGGGGAGGTGGGGGGGGGAGGTGGGAGGGAGGGTGGGAGGAGGTGGGAGGTGGAGGTGGGTGGGAGGTGGAGGTGGAGGGGAGGTGGTGGTGGTGGAGGTGGGGGGGGTGGAGGTGTGGGCGGTGGTGGCGGCGGTGGCGGTGGTGGCGGGTCTGGGCTGGTGTTGGTGGTGGTGGTGGTGGTGGGGGTGGTGGGGGTGGTGGTGGGGGGGGTGGTGGTGGGGGAGGGGGGGGGGGGGAGGTGGGAGGTGGGGGGAGGTGGGAGGTGGAGGAGGTGGGAGGTGGAGGTGGAGGTGGGGGGGGGGGGGGGGGGGGGGGTGGGGGTGGTAGTGGGGGGGGTGGGGGTGGAGTTGGTGGTGGAGGTGGTGGTGGTGGGGGTGGTGGTGGTGGAGGTGGAGGTGATGGTGGAGGTGGTGGTGGTGGAGGTGGTGGTGGGAGGTGGGTGGGTGGAGGGGAGGTGGTGGTGGGAGGTGGAGGTGGGGAGGTGGTGGAGGTGGAGGGTGGGGGTGGTGGTGTGGGAGGTGGGAGGTGGGAGGTGGAGGAGGGAGGTGGTGGTGGGTGGTGGGGTGGAGGTGGGAGGTGGGTGGGGGAGGGGGGGAGGGAGGAGGAGGTGGTGGAGGGAGGAGGGGTGGTGGGAGGTGGGAGGGAGGAGGTGGGTGGAGGTGGTGGAGGGGAGGTGGAGGTGGAGGTGGTGGTGGTGGGGAGGTGGAGGTGGGTGGAGGTGGTGGTGGAGGGAGGTGGAGGAGGGAGGTGGAGGTGGAGGTGGTGGTGGAGGAGGTGGGAGGTGGTGGAGGTGGGGAGGAGGTGGAGGTGGTGGTGGGGTGGTAGGTGGGAGGAGGTGGTGGTGGTGGGAGGAGGTGGGGAGGTGGAGGTGGTGGTGGGGTGGAGGTGGGAGGTGGTGGAGGTGGTGGTGGTGGTGGTGGTGGTGGTGGAGGTGGTGGTGGTGGTGGTGGAGGAGGAGGTGGTGGAGGAGGAGGAGGTGGAGGTGGAGGTGGTGGAGGTGGTGGAGGTGGGGGGGTGGTGGTGGAGGTGGAGGTGGGGGAGGTAAGCCAGGGAGGTGGTGGAGGTGGTGGGAGGTGGGGAGGTGGGAGGTGGAGGGAGGTGGAGGTGGGGGGGGAGGTGGTGGGGAGGTGGGGTGGAGGGGGGGGAGGGAGGTGGAGGTGGTGGGGAGGTGGGAGGAGGTGGGAGGTGGAGGTGGGAGTGGAGGTGGGAGGTGGTGGTGGGGGGGAGGGAGGAGGTGGAGGTGGTGGGGGGAGGGGAGGTGGAGGGAGGTGGTGGTGGAGGGGAGGTGGTGGGGACAAAGGTGGTGGTGGTGGTGGTGGGAGGTGGAGGTGGAGGTGGAGGTGGTGGAGGTGGGGAGGTGGGGAGGTGGTGGGTGGGAGGTGGAGGTGGGAGGAGGGGGGTGGTGGTGGGGAGGTGTGGTGGTGGTGGAGGGAAGGGTGGGGAGGTGGAGGTGGAGGTGGTGGGTGGAGGTGGAGGTGGAGGTGGAGGGTGGTGGAGGGGGGGGGAGGTGGTGGTGGTGGACAAAGGTGGTGGTGGTGGTGGTGGTGGTGGTGGGGTGGTGGTGGTGGTGGAGGGAGGTGGAGGTGGTGGTGGTGGTGGGGGGGAGGAGGTGGAGGTGGTGGTGGTGGTGGGAGGTGGTGGTGGTGGTGGAGGGAGGTGGAGGTGGGAGGTGGTGGTGGTGGTGGTGGAGGGGAGGTGGTGGAGGTGGTGCCACAGGAGGTGGTGGGGGGGAGGTGGAGGTGGAGGTGGTGGTGGAGGTGGGAGGTGGAGGTGGTGGTGGAGGTGGAGGAGGAGGAGGAGGAGATGGAGGTGGGTGGTGGTGGTGGAGGTGGTGGTGGTGGCGGTGGTGGTTGTCTTGTCCACTTGACACACACCACAGAGGACCTAAGGAAGAAATCTCAATTGAGCATCCCCGTCTGATCAGCTGACACATCCGTGCAACACTTTAACTAATGATTGACACTGGAGGGACCAGTCCACCGTGGGCAGTGCTACCCCTAGACAGGTGGGTGGCCCTGGGTTCTATAAGAAAGCAAGCTGAATGAGCCTCAGAGAGAAAGCCAGCAAAGCACTCCTTCATGGTCTCTGCTTCAGCTCCTGCCCTCGCCTCCCTCACTGACTGACTGTGACATGTTAGTATAAGCCAAACACTCCTCCACACCCTGGCTTTGATCTGTGTACTACCACGGGAACGATGGACGGACGGATGGACGGATGGATGGGTGGGTGGGTGGATGGAAGGATGGAGAGATAAATAGATTCCAAGGACCATAATGAAATAAAGGACAAATCAGAGATGTGAAAGGCATTACCAATCAAGGAGGAAAAGGCAGCCCTGTCCACTTGAAAACCCTGGGCGTGGACAAAGACTAGGAACAGGAAATGCACGAGAGCAAGACTAACAGTGCCGACAGCCACTGCCACAGCAGGACACGCACGGAGCTCTTCAACAGGCCTGCCACAGATCCTCACAGCACCGTAGGCTAAGTCACAGCCAATCAGACATGAGGTTTAGCAATGTCAAACAGATAACTCAATGACAAAGCTAGTAAAAAGTAAAGCTCAAAATGGAAACAGACAGTCCTGACTGGACAGCCCCATCTTTAACCACTGCTTCATAAAAATGACGACAGACGGAGCTCACAAATCTACTTCCCCTCAAGTCCCATCCCTATGGCAACTGAGGGACTCTTGAAGCCCCTCCCTTAAAGGCCTAGCATCACAGTCTGGATATGAAGTGTCCGTCAGAGATGTGCTCAGAGCTTGGTTCCTAGCTGAGCGCTCAGTGAGAGGTGATGGACGTTAACCCCATCCCAGGTTAACCCACTGATGAGTTTAAGCCCGCACATCACCAGGCGTGCTTTCGAAGGGCTGTCTTGTCCCAGGACCCCTCTCCTCACATCTTCTCTCTCTGCTTCAACCTCAGCACGATGTTCTACCTTGCCACAGGTCCACAAGAGTGGGGCCAGCCAAGCAGAGGCGACCTACCAAGCAGATTGAAGTTGTCCACCAGGAGCATTTCCTCACAGTGACAGGAGAACTGACTGATGCGCCCTGAAGACAGGGACTCATTAGGGAGCGAGCAGAGGAGTTAAATATAGGGAATGCTGAAGGGCTGTGCGTGCAGAGGTGACCCCAGCAGAAAGGCGATCCGTTAAAACTGAAGACTGGGAAACAGCATTGCGCCTTGGCACATGGAAGGACACAGAGCGCAGTGAGTCCAGGTGACAGTCAACTGTTTCCAAGGCACGTGGCCTACACTGCTGCACAGCTCTACCTGCACCCCCACCACCTCAACCCACCCCCACCAAAATCTAAATTCATTAGGTTGAAGAGATGGTGGTCAGGAGCACTTGTTGGCCTTGCAGAGAACCTGGGCTCAGTTCCCAGCATGAACATCCTTGCTCAAAACAATCTGTCACTCCAGTTTCAGGATATCCAACCCCCTCTTGTGACATCCTTGGGTATCAGGCACATAAAATAAAATAAAATAAAAATCTAAATCTAAACTTACAAACAAACTAAAATAGAGAGGGAAAATCAGCCTCAGTAATTACAAAATTACAAAAATTTAAAGTTGTTTATAAAAAGTGGTAAAGTAAAAATCACTCTGCATCCACGTAGACTGCACAAGCAGCATGCTGACTGCACCAGGAGACGGGTCACTGCGCTCAGGACATAGGAAAGGACGAACGGTACTGTGAAGTCATTGGCTAGTATGCATCAGAATCTTACAAGGACATACCCTTTACCCACATTCTACCTGTAGGCATTCAGGTCAGTAAACAAGTAGGAGTCATTTATATTAGTTTAAAAACAGCAAAAAATACCTTGTAGCTTAAATTTTTCTCAACCCTAATTTTAATAACCATTCTTAAATGCTTTAACCTCCCTTCTAGCCACTACCCAGCAGAGGTAGAAGAAAGTTTTAAAGAGTAAAAGAACAGGAGACAACGTGGGAGGGAACTGCAATGTCAATAATCCAAGAACAGGCGGGCAAGCCGCTGTGAGCCGTTGCTCTCAGACCACTGCCAGGCTAAAGAGAGACCTCTGCAGGGAAACCCACGTGCCTCGGAGCAGTCGCTCTGAGGAAAGGAACTGAACCTTGGTCTCCTGACAGAATCATCATGCTCTTTATGAACATGATCAAAACAGTTTACTCCAGCAAGTGAGTTTTAAGAATTCCCTTATAAATGCTAGTCTTGTGTGTCTCTCTGGAGAGACACTTTTATTTACATTAACAAATGTATTCTAGAAAGAAAGTAGATTAAAGGCCCAACTAACCTTATAAATTACAGCCAAATATGCTTCTTTTAAGAGACAGAAAGGAAATACTAGTTTTCCTACTGCTGAATTTGAAGACATTAGTAACTCACACTGCCTGGTAGCCACCCACAGCATGGGACATCTGCTTAAAATGTGTTTCCTGCTCTCTTGTCTCAGTTGATCCGCCCTCAGCATACACTACACTGCTTTTACAACCTCCACTGTGAGAATAACTTACCCTAAAGCTGTCATCACACACACGCACGCACACACACGCACACCACTCAAAGCCACCTAGTATCTCTCCAAGTGTGCAGAAGTTTGGGCAACTACTGTTCAGTGCCACCTTGCTCCTCAGTGCCATCGTGATATTCGAATGGTGCTATTGCACTATTTACACTATAACTTAATGCCCCACGTTCATGAGAAATCTATAAAAATAAGTTTCTTTGGAAAAAATCATTGCCAAAATATTGTATGATTTAAGTACAGTTCAACATGGCTGTTAAAAAGCTGTATGTAAAGAAGTCCGCCCTTAAAAAGAAAACCATGGAGAAATATGAGAAATGACTATTTTAAACAGCCCCCTTACTTTACTAATATATTAGTTTAATACTCAAGTTTATGGGAAAATATCTCTAGGCACAAATTTATGGAAGAAAATGACAACTACAGTATTTTTCAGAAACATTTTAAAATTTGACATAATTTGATGTCTAAATCATTTAAATCCCCTCAAACTTTTCAGAATAAGATCTACTTGAACCACATCCTTTAAAAACATACATTACAACATTTCTTTTTTTTTTTTTTTTTTTTTTTTTTGGTTTTTTTTTGGAGCTGGGGACCGAACCAGGGCCTTGTGCTTCCTAGGCAAGCGCTCTACCACTGAGCTAAATCCCAACCCCTACAATATTTCTAAATTTCAAATTCAACCCCAAAGAACATTGAGAGCATTGTGAATACCTAGACAGGTAAGCAGTAAGGCTAGAAAACAGTGACATTACCCTGGGTTAGACAAACAGGCTGGTCCTGAAAGATGATGGCCGTTTCAGTCCTCATAGAACCCTGATCTACTCCACGGTCTCATTACTACGTTAGAGTAGGTGGTGCCTCATACACTCTGCCGCTGCCAGAAACAAAAGGTGGTGCGGCCCTACTCAACTGTGACGAGCACACGACAGGAGCTTGAGATGCGGTCTTGCCTTCTCCAAATGGAAGAAGGCCTCACTGTGGGTACTTGGACTATGGATACTCAAACAAAGATGATGTTTGTTGAGAGAAAAACACGCCTTTCAGGCTGAATCCCAACGAGGAGCCACAGCAGCCTACACCCGACATTCCATCGCACGGCAAACAGGGCCTTACACAAGCAACTCACAAGCCACTCTTACATGGTAAATTAGCCGCATTCCTAGGACTTTCAGTAAGAGTTGTCATGGAACGCATGCACACACACGCACAAGCAGATTAAATATAAGAAATACTTTCCAAGTCTATTTTATATTTTATCATACATTTTAATTTTTAATATTTTTAATTAATTAAAATGCCAGGTTCTGATTCACACTATAAACACATGGTAAGATTGGGGGAGAAGGGAAGCATTCACCATAGAAGCACCAGTGTAAAGACGAGGGCAACTTTTAAGGGTTGGTCTCTTCCCCCATCATGTGTGTTCCAAGGGTTGAACTCAGCATCCAGCTGGACCTGGATAAAGGTCCTTTAACCTTCAACCTTTACCCACGAGTCAGCTTGCTAGCCCACATACTTATAATGAAAATTTTATTCTTTTATATGCTTTTCCTTATTATTTATTTAAATGGGCAAGAGCCTATAATTTGGGAAACATTTTGCATAAATCAGCAGCCCTGTTACTTTTTGTGTCTAGAAACAGTAAATACACTGAACTAGATAGTCATGAATGAATTTACGCTCCACTGAGGACAGGGTTAATATCCAACATCAGAAGATCCGAGAAGCACAGGAGGAAAAAGGAAAAGGTCAAGTCATACACTAAGGAAACGGAATCAGACTGGTACCCGGTTTCTCATCAACTACAACATAACAAGGCACAAGTTTCAAAGTCCTAAGAAAGACTGCCTTAAACCTGAGATTTTATGCCACAGATGAGAAAAAAGAAATATGCTTTTAGATATTACAAAGTAACAAGCTGAGATACACTGGAGCGTGTTTTCCCACAACCTACTGTGATGCTCACAGCCTAATCCCCGTAGCCTGGGAAACCAGCGCATAGGGAAAGGGCCTCACTTGTGACTGACAGTGTACGGGTGGGCCTGGTTCCATCACAACTGTCCTGAACACCAGAACAGACAGCCCAGTGAGGTTGGAAGCAAGAGGTTGCAGAGCAGCAGCCCCCGAAGATGGAGATGAAAGGACACCTATTCTCCTCTGGTGACTCCAGAAGGAAGTGACGCTACTGACCCAGTTAGTGAATTTCAGGTTGCTCACTTCAAGAACTGTAAGGGAATAAATCTACATTTTTTAAGCCACATGGCAATTTGTGTCTTGTTTCAGAAACATAAATAAATAAGAATTCGAAATCTGCTACCTCTATGTGCTTATTTGACCAGCAATTTGAAAACACACTACAGAAAAACAACACGAAACAAAATAACAAAAGCCACTGGCACCCTCTCAGTAAAACTATAGTCAGGACTTAACTTCCTCTTCCAGGAAGCCCTGACTTTGGCCCTAGTCTCAGGCTCTCTAGCCTAATTGTAGAAGAATGATTCAACTCAGTTTGGTGCAAATCTCTCACCAGCTAGCTGGTCATCCTGGCCTGCCTTCAGCAAGCATCCTGCCTGCTTGCTAGATTTGTCTCCTGGTCACGTTCGCGGACACAGCTCCACCCAATGGCTCATTAGTCAGTATAAATCCTCATTATACGTGGAATTGAGCTTGATCTAGATTCTCCTCACCACAGCGGTGATCTTGGCACTGGTTTTAGTAGGGCCCCCAAAAATACCCCTTACCTTTTAAAACAAGTATAGAATAATTTTCTTCCTACAGAATCAAAACAGAAGGAAACACTGGATCCAAGGAATCGCAAGAGGCAATGGACATTTCCTGTGTCAAATATTGGCTGCCCAGAGAGCAAGCCGTCTACATTAGAATGGGGACTACAAGACACGTGCGTGGTTCATCACACTCAAGTGACCTCCAGGGTACCTGCCATCAGTGTGATATTACAAGAGTTTGCATGGCTGCACCAGAAAGAGTGGCAGACTACCAGAACCTTCCAAACAGGTAAATAGTACAAAAAGCTACAAGTCCATATACGGAGTAAGATACAAAGGGTATGGCATTAACCTTAATGGCACCAAGAAGGCTAACCCATGTGACCTTGACACCTACAAAATATGAAATATTTCCTCTACATACTCCACCACAGAAGACGCCATTACTGTTATTACACCAAACTGTGTTGCCTATTAATATTCAGAATACACTGTCGGTATCCAAAATAAACCTTGATGTGCACACATACAAAACTCACTACAAACTGAAGTTTCCTTCGTACAAGCAACCAGTAATACTAGAATTTCTCTATAGTATTCAAAATGTGTATGTTTTGTACACATACATTTTTTTATTATTATTTTAATTTATGTGCATGTATTTGTGTAAACAAATACCTGTCCACAAGACAGGCCAAAGACCGTGTCAGGTCCCCCTAGAGCTGGAATTGCCTATGAGGTGCCCAGCAGGGGTGCTAGGAACTCAACATGGGACTTCTGGGAGAGCAGCAAGAGACCTTCACTGCCCAGTCAAACCACTCCTGTATATTTTATGTTTTCTTTTCTGTTAAAATAAACCAGAGGCATCCTTTTAAAAAGGTTGCTTGACTCTTGTCTACCTGCCAGTACACGGTGGCGTAGTACATGTCTACTGTGTATAAGCCCACAGGTAGGGGACTATGGCTTAGTGGCCAGCAGGGGAAAAGGCAGAGGCAGTGAGCCTGGGTTCATGCTACCTGCTAATTTCCATGCTGCACACTGCACGGTTATGGTGGTCAAGCTATCAACATGGGAGCTGGAGAGGTGGGACTGCTGTGCTCAAATGCTAAAGCTTTAGTGTGGTCACCCAGTGCTCAAAGTGTCAACAAGTACTCTGCCAGCTCGAAATCCAAGACTGGAACGCTCAAGTAGAACTAAACAGACTACAGTCAAAGCACAACTGTAAAGAAATCGGGACGAAGTCCCCGAGGGATCACCGACCAACTGGTGGCTCAGTGCTGTCTAGGCTGGCTTACTCTGAAACAGCATCCAGGTCCATCTCTCGCAAAGGCACCAGCAAGAGTGCTCTAAGACTCGCTGGGCCAGCGTCCTCTGCCCAAGCACTGCCCGCACTGCCTGTCACTGCCAGGCCCCTCCTGGCGATGCAGTCCCACCTCCCCACCTCTGGACGGTCAGCTCCACATACACAAATGTCTCCAAGAAATGTGCATCCTCCAGAGAAACTCATCTCCTTCTTTCTTCCTCAGCTCTTATGTTAATCTTTAAAACTCACTTAGCGTTCCCCTCTGTTATGCTCGCTTTGGAACAACAACCAGAGATTTTAATCAAAGTTGGAATTATAAAAATAGTGCAAGTAACCATGGGAAGGTAAGAAAGCCAGGGAAGATTGGATATAGAAAGGACTGATGCCATGAACCCTAATGTCCTCAGAAACAATTAGGGGTCTTCCCCAAACATGTTTCCACATAAATCCACATACCTCTAGGCTAATATGCAGCATCTCATATAATAAAGCGTACCAGAGAATTAAGCCTAATACTTTAATATTCCTTTTAGTTATCAGTAAATGCTTTACCACTGCATTCAGAATATTTACATCACTGTCAATGTTATATCAACATTCCCTCCAGGTCATGCTTTAAACGGTTTTAAGTATTTTTCATTAAATTTACAGAATGCACATCTTCAAACAAATGCCCATTAAAGGCTGGGATGCAAAAGGCAAGCAGGCGGTGGAGGCCAGGGGAACGGTGCCTTCCCTCTTCCCCAGCGGCGAGCGTGGCAGCACAGCCAGGCTCGCGGGCAGCAAGCAGGCTGCAGCTTCTACTGCTTTTATATTCTCACATTATTGCTCAAAAAACTAATTTCCAATCAGCCCTCCGCTGCCACTGCAGACAGCCCTCCCAGTCCCCACAGCTCTCTGTGTGGTATGAATAAAAAGATTAACAGTTTGCAAACAGACAAGCTGTCTGCAAGCTCACATGCTCAGGATTAGTGAGGACAGAGTGAAATGCCCCATACCCTAAGCACAAAGCGTCCAGCATCAGGCAGATACTCAACACTTAGAAAGTCCTAAAACGCGACTGCTGACAGGGACTTGGAGTACAAGAGAAAATCTTCCCCCACTCAAACTAAATCAAGACCACGACTGTCAGCTGCCGTGCTTTCCCTTGCCGGTGGTCCTAAAGGTAACTAACTGGCCAGTGCTTTTGATCTCCAGACTTCTGTGTCTGGTGACGATGGGATTTTACTGGCTTACGTGAGTCTCCTACTATCTCTGTGAACAAAGGCAGTTGGCCTCTCTGGAACCTATCAGCGTATATTCTGTCCACGACCACATGTGTACTCCTGCTTCTCTTACACATTTACTCACTTTAAAGATTCTGCATGGAACTGGCACTTACATTTTTATGGGCTCTAAATTTTAGACACAACAGTCACATGTGTTTCTTTAAAGCAGCACTTTGGATTATCCATGTGCCCTTCACAAAGGAGAGCCCCTGGGAACGATGGCACCTGTGCCCTGCCTGCTGCATTTATTATGCTCCACCTACTTCCGCCATGCCTCTCCTTCCTTCCCGCCCCCACACAGGACTCCTCAGTCTCACTTTCTCTACCACAAGGTTCCACGCTCTCCAGGGTTTCCGTCATCCTTCAGGTCCAGTGGAAAGTCTTCAGCTAGGGCAACCCTGGAGCCTCCCCCCCTCGCCCCCCTCCACCTTCCAGGGAAAGCGATGTTAAAGTCAAGGATCTAGAGCACGGGGCAAGGCTGGCTCCTCCTCTGTCTCTGTCTCGAGCACCTGCTCCCTATGCTCTGCTCCTCCCTGTGAGTTAGGTGCCTGCCCCATAGGAAGGCTATTTAGTCACCCCACGGGTAAGTTCATCTAAGAGAAGCCGAGGAAGGAGCCTTTTGCAAACCCAGTGCCAATTCTTCAGTCAGCCAATGGGGGATAATCTGCCTTACTTCTAAGACAAAACTGAATCACGACTGACTTCCAGAAGCCTCAAAATTAGACCAGTAGCTCCTCCACTTCATACAATGACTCACAGAGAAAAAGGAAACAGTGATGTAATGATAGTTAAACACCATTCCCACTGATGAGAAACATAATTGCTAACTGTTGAATACGAATGTAATTCCCACCACTGAGTGCAGAGCTGAATGACACGTTGCCAAGAGAAGATGTTTATGATACTTACACCCAAGACAAGAGATGAGTCACTTCACTGTCTCTGCCTCGCCCACTGGTGCTGACGAGTCAGATTATACCTTAACTGCTTTTCCAGCAGGACGACTGTCTAGTAGATGGCGCAAGAGTAGTCAGTCTGCAACTACTCCTTGTTTGTGGATGTTCTGTGAGCTGTTTACTGAGATAGTACGGCCTGAAAGATACTGTGGTAGGCGTGTAACACACATGAACTCACCCCCCACAACAGCCTGCTAATGGTGGGCTTATGACTAGGTCATTTTCACATGAGGCTGATGTGGCAAGCTTAAACAATTCAGGTCATACTGGAATTAAGCTACAGCACAGGACTGAAATCCAGGCTGTCTGCTTCAACGCCCTGCTTGCTCATGTATACCATGGCCATCTTATTACAGACACTCCAGCCGCACTGGTCCTTACAATGCTTCCCTTAGAAACAGGTCTGAAAACTCAATCCTCCTGCCTCAGCCCCCGAATGCTAGGTTGTAGGAATGGTCTATCATGCCCAGCCTTTTCACCGATTAGTCTACCACACTTGCATTCTGGACTCCATAGCCTTCCAATCTCACCAGTGTCAGTCACTTATGCAAACAGGAGACTTAATATCATTATTTGGGATAGCAACTATGCCTTTCTATTATTTTTTTAAGTTATGGGTTTTAGGACAAACACACACAAAAAACAACAACAGGAAGTTGCAAAACTGACAATCACCTAATGCACAAAGTAACCATTCCTAAAACTGCTTCGCTCTTACTGACAGAGGACCAACCACCTTTACAATCAGTTTTCACAATTTACTCCCTTCCTCCCCACCGCTCTTCCTAGGACATTCAGGATAAACATGGGTGCTACAGTCAGTGCCCTAAAAGCTGGTATTGAATTTGATCCTGTAAGGATCAACAAAGACTAACGCCGCTGGAGCAGGTGCTGCTGCTGTGGTTTGGGCCAAGTCTCACAACACAGCCTTGCTGACCTAAGCCATTACTGTAGCCCGGGCTGCTCTTGTACTCACGGTCCTCCTGCCTTAGCCTCTCAGGGCTGGGATCAAAGGCACGCACACCACTCAAGCTGTAGACACCAGATAAAAGGAATGCAAGGTGACCCACAGCCTGCTTACTCCAACAGGAAGTGATGTCAGACAGTTCAGAAAACCTATGTTCATCCAAATACTCTACTTCCTACTCTTCTAAAAATCTTATGTAAAAGCCAAGTGACACCAGAACTGACACCAACTGCGTAGTAGCAGCTAACTGTGAAGGAAGAGCCACATTGTCATGCTTTGAGGTGTTCAGGGATTGTCTCCCGGTTCAAACTGGAGTGTGGACGTGAGTTTGGACTACACCATTCTGGCTCCCAACGGATCGCACGCCCCACCCAGGAGCTATCTGGATTCTCGAAAGGAACACACACACACACACACACATACACACACACACACACACACACACACACAGCAGTTAATTTTAAAATGCCTTGGCTACCTCAAAGGCTGGGCATTCCTAAACCTTCCCCTGCTACCCCACGCCCAATCAGGGAAGTAGCCACCACCTGAGTTCTCACACGGCTGGTTGGCCTTCTCTCCTGTAGCTCCATCATCCCATCCTTCTCCCCTGGGTCATAGCGACTCTCTGTCGTCCTTCTTCCCAGTTCCTAGTCTGCACATTGGCTACTGGCATCTTTGTTGATCAATCAAAAACCAATCGGGGACAAGGACCTTCAGCATTTGGGCATGCAGATTCCCGGTTTAATCAAAAGCATTAGAACCAATCCCCTAATCCCCAATACTTGAGCAAAATGCCATCAAAACTCAACAGTCTGCTAACAATGAATGGCAGAAAATGAATCAAAGTATTCTTACCACAAACAAACAAACAAGAAAGTTACCCAATTACTTTTTTTACGTGCCCTAGGGGATGGAGAGATGGCTTAGCAGTCAAGGGCACTGTGTTCAGTCAGAGGACCAGGGTTCTGCTCCCAGCACCTGCTGGGTCACAACTGTAACTCCAGTTTCCAGGGACTCCAATGCCTTCTTCTGGCCTTCAGGACATGGTAAACATGTTTGCACTTGCATATATGCAATCAAAACATCCACACACATAAAATAAAATTTAAAGTGTCCTCAATTCAAGCATGGTATCTCAAAATTCACACAACACAGCTGTTTTAAAGACAATTCACTCAATAATTCTAAGCAACCTTAAACACAAGCATGTCAATACGTACGTGTGTTTATTATGAAATGCAACTATTCACATTCCATCACGACTATTACGCTAATAAAGTTGTTCCGTTTGGTGGCCTGTACACTAAGTAAGATGTACTTTACATAACAACTACCAAAGGTGACACACAAATATGCTGGTCACTCACCAGCAGCCCAGATAAATTAAGTTGGCAAGGAAAGGCTGGCCTCACAGCCAAAAGCCAACATTTACTCTGTGTGGTCTAATCTCGTCACATCAGAACCACGAAGTAGGCATCGTTAGTGGTCATTAAACATCAGGAACATTATTAGATGAATTAACCTGCAGAGATCATACAGCTCTTATGTTCCAGAGTGACGGTCAGACCAAAGCAATAAGGCCGCAAGGTTTTCTAAACCTGTCACGCGGTCTATGAATAAACAAAATGACAAGCAAACAAACCAAGGTTCGTCAAGAAAACTCGTCAGCATTAGCTCAACATTACATCAGGCAAGAGAGTTCACGAGACGGGGGAGGGGAACAAAATGAAGCTGCACTGAGGACGAGGCTGGTGGAAGAGTAGCTGCTGGGACCAGCACATCGGCTGGGCCTCAGTGCCCGTCAGATGACGCTGCTCCACCTTGCTCAGTGCTCAAACAGCCCATGGCCGGTTACACGCTCCAGAAACTCTCAATGCGTACATTTCAAATGAGAAAGTGAAACCTGGAGGTAAGGTACTTGTCTTACCCTGTGTTAGCGTGGGAGCCTCAGGCTCAACCTGCATCTAGAAAGCATCAAGGCACAGCGACACACAAGTTAACAAGAAACGAGAACGTTGTCTGTCTACGTCCCAGTTAATAAATGATACGCTACCAAGGAAATAGCACCAGTAACCAGGAAGTGGGCTGGTTGATTCCATGGCCTCAAAACAACAGCCTCTGCTTGTTTTGCAGCTACCCTCCTCAAGTAAGAGGAAAAGCCGTACTGAGCCCTGTGCACTGAGGCGACATTTCTGAAGCGGTTTTGCTTCTCTGGTACTACTATAACGTGCTAAAGTGCTAAAGGATACAAAATGGACTTGTGTGGAATCTACTATTATAAACAAGTATGCAAGTTTCTCCAAAAGTTTACCTGAAGCAGCCTGGTATTAGTTCACATACTACTAAGTACAATAAAGCTTTATTTAAAAAACCTCTTACCAGTTTACACCTGCAAGTTGCTGGGCAGAAAAAGGGAAGATCCCACAAAGGGCTTTTGTGCCCTATATTCTGTCTCTAATTTATGCCCCAGCAATAGAATTCAGTTCTACAGTTATCTTCTTCAAACTCTTCTCGATCTCTTTCATATATGTATATAGCACATACGTTCTTAGGAGCAGAAATTTATTAATTCTAAAGATCAAACTTTAAAGGCAGCATTTTTTAACATATCTATCACTGGCAACTTACAGTTTGTGAATATTGTACAAAGACTTTAATATTTCCCAACAAAGACAGTTTCCAGAAGGGAACTCAGTATCATCCACCAAGCCTGAGGGACAGGGCACGAGTTCATTGTATCCCTGCCTCAGGGAAGGCAGGGCTGCGTCAGACAGCATCCGCTTACTAAAACTGTTACACAAACTCAGCTTGGAGTATCAGCATGGATAACTTAAAAGTAGAGCAGGAGTGGGGCGGTGGCGGTTGGTAAAGTACTTGCCCTCCCCAAGCATGAAACCCACATAAAAATGCCGGCTGCATTGGGTGTGTGCTGGTAGTCCTCCCAGCACAGGAGCGGTGGGAGGTCCTGGTCTCAAGTCCCAGAGAGAGGCTGTCTCAAAAACCAAGGTAGATGGCCCCTGGAATAACTCTCCAGGCTGACCTGGAGCCTCCTCAGGCACAGGTGTGAAGCCCCTGGAATACTCTCCAGGCTGACCTGGAGCCTCCTCAGCACAGGTGTGAAGCCCCTGAAATACTCTCCAGGCTGACCTAGAGCCTCCTCAGGCACAGGTGTGAAGCCCCTGGAATACTCTCCAGGCTGACCTGGAGCCTCCTCAGGCACAGGTGTGAAGCCCCTGAAATACTCTCCAGGCTGACCTGGAGCCTCCTCAGGCACAGGTGTGAAGCCCCTGGAATACTCTCCAGGCTGACCTGGAGCCTCCTCAGGCACAGGTGTGAAGCCCCTGAAATACTCTCCAGGCTGACCTGGAGCCTCCTCAGACACAGGTGTGAAGCCCCTGGAATACTCTCCAGGCTGACCTAGAGCCTCCTCAGGCACAGGTGTGACTATGCACTCTCTCATCCATGTGCATCCCCCTGCGCAAACACATAAATAAAACCAGAGTTGGCGTGGACAACTCTTGCACAGAATTACTTCCCTCTTCCTGTAAGAACCTGCACTGCTGTACAGTGCACACAACACTCCCGTATCCTCAGTGGACAAGTCCTCACTGTAGCACTGTAAAACTTCTTAAACTCACATTTATGTATATGCGTGTGCCCGCTCATCACAGTGCGACTACGGACATCAGAGGGTAACCTGGGGGTCAGTTCCCTTTTCCCATGCAGGTCCTGGGGATCAGACTCACACAAGCAGGCTTGGTGGCAAGCACTCTTCCCAGCTGAGCCGTCTCACAGGCCCTCTTCTTGGAAGTTTTGTTGGGTACCAGCAGGGTAGGAAATAAAGTCACCAGTGCTTTAATCCTGAGACAAATTTTGGAAAATAACTTTTAAAATAGCTACAGTTTATCTAGGTGTACGATTATTCAATGCATTTATGCCACCTTTGAGCTTGGGCCTTGCAGTGAGAGGAAGCCTGCCCACTGCAGCAGGGAAGGCAAAGCTCTAGCACCTCAGGAAGGTGCTTGGGGGAAGGAGCTGTGCTGCTCCCGCTGCTCCCGTGGCAGCAAGAGAACCGGCTCGGCTGGGGGTGGGGGGTAGGGAGGTCTGAGGGGACAACCTGTTACTTGTGACATTTTCTCTGGCCTTAAGCTCACTCCTTTGTTGAACAGTTTTCCCTCATTTACTCCCCTGGCTGTTTTGTTTCCCTGCAATTCTGTCAATTCCTTCGGTCCAGCTAACTCTTCAGAGATGAGGGCCTTTGGCACTCATCACATCCTTGGTATCTGAAGGTTTTCCCTTATCAATGCCAGCTGTGCAGCAGCTCCCGAAGGCAGTGTGTATGGATGGTGGCTTCCTGAGACAGTGTGAATATACAACCAAGCCACTGACCTAGTGGGTCAGCCTTGCTGCCTGGCTCCTGTCAATGTAGCTTTGTTTTGCTGACTATCACAGCACAGAAAGCTGCAGAGAGGAATACCAACAAAAAATAAACAAAACAAAAAATGCATTAGCATCAGTATTTTTTTTTAAAATCAGATATATTTATTTCATCTGTATGAATGTCTTGCCTACATGTATGTCCATGTTCCACATGCCTGGTGCCCACAGATGTCAGAGACCATCATGAGATCCCCCGGGGAACTCAAGTAAGAGAGAGTTACACACCGCCGTGTGGTGCTGTGAACCAAGCCGAGTCCACAGAGAGAACAAACGCTGAGCTGTCTCCCCAGCCCACTGAAGCCGTCTGACTGAGGGCTTTACTGAGGCAGTACAATATGGATTCCATCTACAAGTCATAAGTCATGTGTCTCCCCAGAACTGTGTGTCAAACCTTTTATATGAAATCGAACTTCTCCAGCACCTACAATAACTCATACTGTGAAAACAAATGGCAGCACCAACAGTCCACTCTGACACGGTACACAGAGCTGCTGACGCACGCCAACAACACTTCTGCGACCCTCGCTCCACACGCTGCGTTCCTGAAGTCCTAACAGGCGTGGGTTACAACGCGTGGCTTCAGAAATACAGAGAGTTTAGAAACGCAGCTGGAGACGTGGCTCAGGAGGGAAAGAGCCCGGCTCCTGTGCATGTGAAAGGTAGGAACAACTGATGTTTGCTAGGCAGGGAGGACGCAGGAGAGCCCCTGGAGCTTGCGGTCAGCCATTCTGGTCACATCGGCTGACCCCAAGTGCACTGAGAGACACGGCTCACTGTCTCAAAGCAAAAGGAAAAACAAACAAAATAGTAGCATGTAACAGAGGATACCGGACATGAGCATTAGCGTCTGGCACACACACACACACACACACACACACACACACACACACACACACGTGCACATGCACAGACACACACGCACACACACGTGCACATGCACACACACACACGTACACATGCACACACACAGACACACACACACACACGTGCACATGCACACACACGCGCGCGCGCGCGCGCGTGCGCATTTACATACATAAGCACACAAGCATATACACACATGTACATGAAACACCTAAAAATAAAACAAAAATATAACATTGACATTGTAATTTATATTTTTAAAAATGTTTACAAACACATGTTAAGCTTTTTAACAACTATGCTAAATAAAAAGATAAACTTTTTCAATTTTCTTATGAGACTTTTCCAGGAAGCTATAAAACAACTTGAAAGAATCCCACGGCAGTCAGTAGCGGCCGTCACATAGGCACAGGAAAAGCTCATGAAGAGATGAGCCTGCCCTCGGGAAGTGAGCGGGTAAACTCTCCAAGCACCGGTTAGTAATCAGACGTTAACCACCACGAATGCAAATACGGACTAACACACGCCCTCCAAAAGATCACAGTCTCCTGAGGGCACTGAGACTGTAAATGCTGTAAAGCCGCGATCCATCACTGAACAGAGTCACGAAGTGGCCATGCAAATGCAGGCTCCTTTGCAGATGGAGCAGCTGCTTCACTGAGCCACCTCAGTGAGGGCTGGCTTTGCTGCTCTAAAAAGAGCAATGGTGTAAACAGAGAGAGATAAGATGACCAAGGCTGTGGCTCCGACTTTCCTTCTGAGATCAAAAGAAATCAAGCAATAGTTCCTCTCCCAGCAGGCCACACAGGAAGGAACAGGGAAGTGAACGGACAGTGTCTGCATCACCTCTTCTCAGTGTGTGAAGAGAAGAGAAGGCCCAGAGAAACAACCTCAGTGAACAAAATGGAAGACTTAAAGGTCACAGAAATGCCGACAGGACCATGAACTATGCTATCAAGGGCTGGTTCCAATATTTCAAACCTAAGTACAAATAAGCCAAGTAACTGATGACATTGTAAAGCTCCTGGTCAATTTACCTGCCCGAAACCAATCCGGGTTGTCCTGAAGTACATGTCTTTGGGAATTTCACGTACTGTGTTTCTGTTGAGTGTTTTTAGAGCGTTGGGAAGATTTTCCCTTTAATCGCTTTGTACATGGTACTGATCCTGCTTGCCAATCAACCATAGTTTTGCCAAAAATAAAAAAAATTAAAACAAAAAATAAAAACAAAAACAAAACACTGCTTTTCGAGGTTGGCAAGGAAATAATAAACTTGATAACAAACAAATATTACTATCCTTGTTAAAAGTAGATTATTTTAACTATTTTTAACTGTGTGTGTGTGCGTGTGTGTGTATGTGTGTGTGTGTGCAAGAGGGTTTGATTGTGTGCATGTGTGTAAGCATGTATGCATGTGTCTGTGGAGGCCAGAAGTCAACATCTGGTGTCCTCCTCAGGTGTTTTTTTGCCACAAGGTCTCTCACTGAAGCCAGAGCTCACCAACTGACTAGAGTGGCTGTCAAATTAGGGACTTGCTGTCTGTCTTCCTGATTCACTGGGACCTGTGGGTGCTGGAGATCAGAGCACAACCCGCGCTTGCACAGCAGGTACCGTACCAATTGAGCCGCCTCCCTAGCCTCTAAGTGACTGTTTTACAAGTCACCCTAGTGGGGCCTTCGGTTTATAAAGCAATGATCCACAGACAATCTCACAAACTCCCTTGTGTGAAAGGCAAGATGCCTGGCCTCAAGATGCTGCGAAACCGACAAACGTGTCCTTCCCCTAAGGAACGTATTACTGAGACTTAAGGCTACTGTCATGCAGTGCAATCATGGGGGCAAAACTTAACTGAAGAGGAACTTATTTAAAATTAGTAAAAGATCCCAGTGTGAACACTCTTTGCTATTTCAATATTGTAAACAGGAGTCACTGGCTTTCCTCACAGGCCACGCCTGAAGTCTGGTCCATTTTCTCCAGAAATCAGAAGCTCGCAATGTTTGCACATGGCCAGTACACAGGAATGCCAACAGAAACTGAAGTTATTTCCTTTAAACGTTATCAAGCACTGTAAATCTTGTGGAAAATGTGGTTATCTTCTATTACAACATGCTGTAGAAAGGACTTTCCTGTGGAATTATGTATGGAATGCATGAATATCAGTAAACATTTGCAAACTTCAGCTCCTCCAAGTCTAAAGTCAAGAGTTTCACAACAGTCTGACTGCTTCATTTACCAATCATTCCTGGTCCAGATAATTAATCTAGCTACCAGATTTTTACTTGATGTTTTATTTAGCTTTTGTCCAGTTCAACAAAACTCTCTGTAACTTCCCAGCTGCACACTGCCAGCCTGAGCAAGTCACAGCTTAAAAACAGAAGTCAGATGAATGAACTTTGCTGTCGCGTGTGTACTGTTTGAAGCACGCTATAACACTCTGAGTGTATCTTCAAGCGTTCTATTATGTAGTAACTGAATAGCCCTATAGCGTATAGCCACAACTGTCAGTAAGTTACACATGAGGGAACGAACACACTCTCACGTGCCCACGTGTCACACGGCACATCTGAACACGGTTGGAATCCAGAATCCACGCTCATTAAGCTACAGCTACCCATTAACTATAAAGTAATAATCCCACCAGCCCCTAGAGTCCTGTGGCGCTCACACACAGTCAGAGCCGTGGGAGCATCTGAAAGCTCTAAGTGTTCCGTAAATAAGGTACCTATTATCAAAGTCCAAGTACGGGAAAGGTTGTTCTTGTTGTTCTGGTTTGGTTTGTTGTTTGCTGTCACTGTTGTTATTTTTAAGTTTAAAGGACGGGTCTGTAAAGCTCAACCTCACGTGAAGGATGTGGAAGATCTCTCAAGCTCACAGGTCAGCCCATTCCTGCTTGAACTGTCCCAGCTATTATTAGAAATGTCTCCCTTTTTGTCCAAAACAAAACCAGGCTTTCTCGCAGCCCTATACTACACACAAAGCACCGACAGGTCCCCACACTGTCTCACACGAGGATCTATTTAACACAGTCCTCTTTGACTCTCCAAATCCGTGTGACACCCAAGAAGAAGCGAAAGTGAGATCAGTACTAAGATCCCCTGCATCTCCAAGCATCACCTTGCTCGCCAGCTCTTGGTGGGCAAGGTAGTTATGTATGTATTAGCACTGACTGAACTAAAATCCCTCAGTTCTCTTACCCATTTTCTCATCTCACTGCAGAAACCGAGAGGGTATCATTTTTAATTAAAGCTTTTTCATTATGGTCCATGAGTCTATTCTTGCCTACAAAGATCTGTGTAAATCTAAGTTTCATATCCATAATGTATCTCCATACACACACACACACACACCCCTATGAAAAGTAGAAAAAATGGTTATTTAATGCCTGAAAAATCTCCTAATAAACATTTTCTTTTAACAAAGGAATAACAAAGCCTTCTGAAAATGTTTTTAAATTTGTTAAAAGGTACTTATTATTTATTATGTGGGTATATGAGTCTGGGGCAGGTACACTTGTGTCACAGTCTGCATATAGACACCAGAAGATAATTGGTTCTCTCCTACCATGCAAGTTCTGGGGCTCAAGCCTGGATTGTCAGGCTTGGCAACACCTCACCCACACTGAGTTTCTTCTGCAGTCTGCCAGCTTGAGTTTTGATTCAAGGTCTCTCACTAGGCCTTGGACTCTCAAACCCTCCAAGCCCCAGAAGTCAGTTTCTGTCCACCTCCCCAGGGCTGGGGTCAGAAGTAACATCACACAGGCTTTTGTGTGGGTTCTGGAAATTAAGCTCCAGCCCTGAGCTACCTCCCTACCTTCTTATTTCTTCTTTCTTTTTTTTTTTCCCCCCGGAGCTGGGGACCGAACCCAGGGCCTTGCACTTGCTAGGCAAGTGCTCTACCACTGAGCTAAATCCCTAACCCCTTCTTATTTCTTCTTAATGGTCATGGGCTTTCTCTTCCACCTTCAATAACATCCGGTAACATGCAAACTCAGCTCCTGAAGCCACTTTATTTTGTGTATATTCCTTTATCGTTCCTTCTCACAAAACTACGTACTGGCTGCAGCTTCTCTTCTGATTCTTCTACCTATGAGTGCCTCTGCCCACATTGACTCTTACCATAGCGCTAACGCACTTTCCTAAGGACAACCTTATACCACTACTGGCGCCTTTCTTCCCTTGTAAATGTCAGGCATTGACACTGCCAACCTTTTACCCACTGATCAATAGCTTGGCAGCTGCAACTGTCCTTGAAAAGCAGTTCCCCCAGTGTCCCCATGGCCTCCTAACCTGCATTCAGTGACAACCCAAAATGACATACACATGTATAACTAAGCTCCTCACTCAGGCTCAAATTCTCAGTGAGAAACAAAAGACGCTAAAAATGATAATCATCGACTCAAGGGTGTCAGGAATGACTCAACGGGGAAACAGTGATCCTCTAAACAATGGTTCTGGAAGAAACAGGCTATCACTAGTAGGGAAAAATAACTTGGCCATTACTTTTCAGAGCATGCAAAAATTAGCTTGCAGTAAATCACAGGTCTATATATAAGATAAAGATTACCAAACTTGGGCTGGAGAGGTGGCTCAGCGGTTAAGAGCACCGACTGCTCTTCCAGAGGTCCTGAGTTCAATTCCCAGCAACCACATGGTGGCTCACAACCATCTGTAAAGAGATCTAATGCCCTCTTCTGGTGTGTCTGAAGACAGCTACAGTGTACTTACATATAATAAATGAATAAATCTTTAAAAAAAAAAAAAAAAAAAGAAAGAAAGGGAAGTGACCCTTAAAAAAAAAAAAAAGATTACCAAACTTCTATCTTTAAGGGATTGAGTTAGGCAAATTTGTCTTTTAACTAAAATAAGCACAAACTGTAATAAAAATCTGACAAAAATAGATAACTTTGAAATTAAAAATAGGCTAGAGAGATAGCCCTGTGGTTAAGAGTGCTTGCTGCTCTGGCAGAGGACCTGGGTTTGGTTCCCAGAAACTACACAGTGGCTGACAACTGTCGGTAACCCCAGTTCCAGAGGATTCAATGTCCTCTTCTGGTCTTCCAGGGCCAGGCACACGGTGCCTCTGTGTGTGTGTGTGTGTGTGTGTGTGTGTGTGTGTGTGCATTGCAAGCAACGCATGCATATAGACATAAAATATAAATAAATCTTTCTAAGATATTAAAATTCCTATTCTGTTAGAGATACTATAAAGAAAATAAAAAGCAAACCAAAGACCAGAAGATACATGTGAGGCCTATGACATCTTATAAAAGGTTTATTTCTACTCCCCATATATTAAAAAGACAGCAGGCTAGTATTTTTAATGGGCAAAACTGTATTCGAACAGCATACCAAAAAAAAGCTATACGAACAGCTAAGAAATATACAAAGATAGCATCACTCACTCATCAGAGGGAAACAGTCAAATGTCTCTGAGACAGTGGGTAAATGGAGTCAAAAGGGGGGACAGAACCAGGTGACACCCGGAGTGAGGAGCACCTGCAGCTCTGACAGTGGAGCTGAAATACAGATGATGCAGCTGCAACAGACAGGAGACAGAGACGGCAACGGTGAACTCTGCCGCACTCCCCAGCATCTCGCTGCCAAGTATTTATCCCAAAGAAATGAAACCACATACGCCACACAGAGATTGTGTGACTGCTCATACATCCCAGAACTTGTCTCAGTGTCCGCTGGGAACAGACAGGCAGACTGTGGTCAACTCAAACTTTGGAATGCCACTCAATGAAAGAAGAGAAGTATTGACAGTGTAGACTGACACCAATTTCCAACCAAGGACCTCCTACTGTGTGAGCCCATCTATATGACATCCTAGAGAAGACAATTACAGTGTCAGAAAGTGCAGCAGTGGGTGCCTGAGGCTGTCAGAGAGCATTCACAAGAAAACAAGAAGTTTAGGATTCTTATGAAATGTTCCTGTATCAGGGAGTGATAGTGATTACGTGACTATATAAAGTTACCAAAATTCATCAAGTTGTACTTCAAGTGGGTGAAACTTACCTTTCATAAATTCTATAGCAATAAACCTACGAAAGAGCTCCTGACAATCACTGAGCAGTGCAATACACCCAAACTTTACATCTTCAAGAATCTATCTTCCAATCTGCCTCTTCTAGGCTGCTACACAGGCCAGAGAGTTTAATAAAGATGATCAGTACGAAGGCAATCATGGGTCAGCTCTGCATGCAGCTCACACCTTCCAAACTGTCCCTGTTTTCACCACCCTGCTCAGCCACTTACTTTGGAGGCCATCTTCGTCCTTGACGTTTTACTAAAGTGATGTCTACCCTGATTTCACCTCCGTGCCTGGGATCCAGTCTCCTTTGGCTCCTCAGGAAATTCACTTATGGCTAACTCCAATCCTTTTTCCAATTTCAACCTAGCAGCAACTTCCTCAGTGGTTCTTGTATGACACCCATGTCTCTTCACAGGTAATTCTGCACTCGCCATCACTCTGCTTGTGTCCCTGACTGTTTTCAACTCCTCGCCCAGACTCATGGCTCACTGGGCGGCACTTTATTTCTAGGCTGACCAGTGCCTGGGATAGGACCCTGACACCTAACTGCTGCTGAGCTAAGTTACAGAATGACTTGTCGCACCCTGGTGACATAGGCACCAATGCAAGCAGGACAAAGCAAGCAGACTTGAGAGGCTGGTGGCCCAACATTACATGGCTCCTATGGGTCAAGTTCTGGCCCCTCTGATGCCAAGTCCTAGGTGTTAGAGGTCCTAAGCAGCCTAACCAAGTCACTGAGTATCCACACCACAGTGTTAGGTCTACACACCCAGATCTTATCAGAGCTCATCAGTCTGAGAAGTGCTCACATTCCTTTCTAGAACTTTATTCAATCAAATGGTTTTGAAATAGCTGTGCCAGCGCAATTGTTTTACCAAACTGAGAGAGAATCAGCCCGGCTGTACTTCCTAGAATAGACACTAACTGGCTACAATTAAATTTAGTTCAGTCCTTACGTAAGGAGTGTACATCTCCACTAAAGGAATAATGCCGTACTTAATGCTCACTCGATTAACAGGAGTCTCTTGTCTCCATTGAGATTAACAGGAGTCTGTTGTTGCCATTGAGATTAACAGGAGTCTGTTGTTGCCATTGAGATTAACAGGAGTCTGTAGTCTCTCTAGTCTACACTACTGCTCTTACTAGACTACATTCCCTGCCATGGCTAAAAAGCACAATGCGAGACACTGTGTGTAAAGGTTTTTAATGTACTTAGAAGCATTGTGTGTGTGTGTGTGTGTGTGTGTGTGTGTGTCTCAATTAAAAGAAACAAAGACTATCTATGTTCACCAGTATCAGACTTTATACAATGAATTTATTCACTGGGGAGAAATAGAACCTGGAAAAGGGAAAATAGAATAAAAGAATTTTGAACGACAGTGAACAAGTGACTCAGAATGAGTCACCCTTAAGTGTACGGCATAGAACTGTAAGCAGATACTACCATAACCTGTGATGTGATCCTCACCCTCTCCAAAATAAGCAAATGCTGCTGTTGTGAGCGCAACTACTGTCCTCAGCGCGGCCATAGTTTTGCCATGTGAATAACAACTGATGTGGTTTAAAGACCAATCCTTACAGTCCTGCCTACGGATAGGGGCCATGGAATTTTATAGCCCATATAATTAGCCGCAACCACGGGATCCCTGAAGTAAACTAATGTTTTCTTGGATGAGAAGAAGACTGAGAATGTTTCTATTGGGGCAACACAATTCACATCACTGCATACAGTTCATAAATGCCAGCGCTCACCCTCGACACCTATCCCACCAACAGTGTGAGTATGCAAGCTTTAAACTCAAAGCTAGTGCCATTTAACGACTTCCCTCACAGCTGTACATGTAATCCCTCTGTATGCCTTTCAGTCATCCCTGGCATTTTTACTTGTCTCAATATTATATAAACCTACGACCATCTTCTGGCCATAGAATCCAAACATTTGTAGAATTCAAATAAAAAATTTGTTTTCAAGACAAAGATACAATAATTAACAAGTATAATCTTTGGAGATCACATGGTAAGTATGTCCCATATAACTTGTCAATAATAACCAATACATTATCATTTCTCTCCCTAACATGAATTTCCATGTTTTCCTTTATGAAACTAAAGGAGATATGATTTGAACAAGAATACCAGAATAGACAATTCACTCAAAAAAAGTCTATGTTGGGTTGGGGATTTAGCTCAGTGGTAGAGCACTTGCCTAGCAAGCGCAAGGCCCTGGGTTCGGTCCTCAGCTCCGAAAAAAAGAAAAAAAAAAAAAGTCTATGTTATGACACTACACCTACATCCACTCATTACTCACAGAAGAGCACAAACCCATGATGTCTGTCAATCAAGGAAGGAGGAAGGGAAGGGAAGGGAAGGGGGGGAGAAGGAAAAGGAGGAGAAGGGGAGAGGAAGGGTGGGAGAAGGAGAAGGAGGAGAAGGAGGAAAAAGAGAGGAGGAGAGAGGAAGAGAGGGGAGGGAGGGGAAGTTGGGAGAAGGAAGATTAACACCAGATAAGATATTTGTTTAAGAACCAGATTCAGTACAATCACTGAAATCAAAAACTCAATTTGACATCAAATTAGAGGTAACTGGAGAGACAATTAACTCTTTCAACAAATGTGAAAACGTGTATATATAAGAAGAAAAAGGAGTGGGACAGAAGAGCACAGGAGGCATTTGGGACTTACGGAAATAGCACACTTATACACTTATACATACATACAGCACACTTATACATACATACAGTGCACTTATTCATACATGCAGTGTACTTATTCATACATGCAGCACACTTATACATACATACAGTGCACTTATACATACACACAGCACACTTATACATACATACAGTGCACTTATTCATACATGCAGCGCACTTATACATACAGTGCACTTATTCATACATATAGCACACTTATACATACATACAGTGCACTTATTCATACACACAGCACACTTATACATACATACAGCATATTTATACATACATACAGCGCACTTATACATACATGCAGCGCACTTATTCATACATGCAGCACACTTATACATACAGTGCACTTATTCATACACACACAGCACACTTATACATACATACAGCATACTTATACATACAGCACACTTATACATACATGCAGTGCACTTATACATACATGCAGCACACTTATACATACATACAGTGCACTTATTCATACACACAGCACACTTATACATACAGCATACTTATACATACATACAGCACACTTATACATACAGCGCACTTATTCATACATATAGCACACTTATACATACATACAGTGCACTTATACATACATGCAGCGCACTTATTCATACATGCAGCGCACTTATACATACATGCAGCACACTTATACATACATACAGCACACTTATACATACATGCAACACACTTATATACATACATACAGCACACTTATACATACATACAGTGCACTTATTCATACATGCAGCGCACTTATACATACATACAGTGCACTTATTCATACATGCAGCACTTATACATACATAGCACACTTATTCATACATACAGCGCACTTATACATACATACAGTGCACTTATTCATACATACAGCACACTTATACATACATACAGTGCACTTATTCATACATGCAGTGCACTTATTCATACATGCAGCATACTTATACATACATGCAGCACACTTATTGTCAGACCCCAGGAAGGGAAGTCAAGCAAAGATGCAGTTTTTGAAGAACTAACAGAAACCTCAAAGGGCCAACTACACCAATATCAAGAACTCCAAACACTTAGGGAGAAAAACTAGCACAAATTAAAGGGACAGGAAGAAATCTTAAAAAGCAGCCAGAGAAAAGGCCATATATGTTTCCGATAGGTAGGGAAAATTACTAAAACAAAACTATGAAAAAAGACAGTGAAACAAAGCCTTAAAAACTAAAAGAAAATTCCTAGCGATTTAACATTTTACTTATTTTGAGAAAATCCTTCAAAATTGAAAAAAAGAAAAAACAACTTGCAGATAAAAGAAATCCAGGGGCATGCCCTGAACACTGAACTCACTCCTTGTGGTTTTTTTGGATGCCTGTATCTGGACATGCGTAATATAAATCTCAACATGTCAAAGCATCCTTGACAGTCTGGCCCTGTGACCACTGAATGCCACCTCTCTCCATCCTGGATCTAAAGTGCACCTCTTCCTCCAACAACCCATGCTCCAGGGATCACTGCCCCGATTCATGCTATAAATAACCCTGTCACTTAATCTTAGCCTAAATGGAAATAGAGTTCAAAATCTCACTCTCTGTCCTCTGCTACACAGCAGGGCAAGCATGAGGTGAGGACTGCTCTCTTGGAGGGTTTGTGTTTGTGTTTTTTTGTTTTTTTGTTTTTTTGATCAATGTTCAAAATACAGTAACTATATTATTTTGCCTAATATTAGGAGATGTTTTAGAATTACTTAGATGACATATTTAGTTTGACTGTTAACAAAATTTAATTTAAAAGAAAAAAAGAACATGTACTTTGCAGTGGGGTGATAGAAAAGCAGTCAGAAGTTCATGATGCTGGGCAGTGGTGGCGAACACCTTTAATCCTGACACTCAGGAGGCAGAGGCAGAGGCAGTCAGAGCTCTGTGGGCTTGAAGCCAGCCTGGTCTACAGTGTGAATTCCAGGACGGCCAGGGCTACACAGAGAGAAACGCTGTCTCAAAAAACAAGCAAAAATGTTCAAGTAACGAAGGCACTCCATCTAAAACCTCAGACTGTGTGTGTGTGTGTGTGTGTGTGTGTGTGTGTGTACACAAACCTATATCTATATAGGTATACTATGTTTACAATACACACACTATAACACACAAACTAAGTTAGAAGAATTTCTTTAAATTGCAGACTAAAATATTAATTCTTCAGAGTGTTTAAGTTAAAGGCAATATTTACTGACCCAAATAATTTCTACTTCTTACCCCTTGGGCACATGCACTTAAGTATACATACAAACACACAGACATTCACATGTACACATAATTTTAAAAAAAAAAAAAAAGGAAATCTTTTTAAGTCAGAAAAATTTAACTATAAAATGAAACAAAAGCCACTTAACCTAAATCTATGTTGATCACAGTGCAGGGGCCTGGATATTTTCTAGACACTAAGTTATAGGGAAAATATTACACTCTATGTAGCAGGATGCTAAAATAAAATTTCAAGTAATTTCATTAAGAATTCTTAAAGTAGGGGCTGGAGAGATGGCCCCATGAGTAAGAACACTAGCTGCTCTTTCAGAGGACACAGGTTCAAGTCCCAGCGCCTACGCAGGAGCTCACAACCATCTTAACTCCAATTTGAGAGCCAGAGCCCTCTTCTGACCTCTTCAGGCACTAAGCATGCATGTGGTACACAGACAGACATACAGACAAAACACTCATACACGTCAGATAAAAATACTTTTTTAAGAAGAATGTGCTTCATGAATAATAAAAACAATCACAAGGCTGGAGAGATCGCTCAGCAACTAAAGAACACTTGCTGCTCATCCAAAGGACCACGTTTGGCTCCCAGCACATCAGGCGGCTCCCACCAGCCATCGCACAGCTGTGGTGTCCGATGCCTCTGACTTGGGCAGGCACCTGCACACAATGCGCATGCACACACCACGTGGAGACGCCTACACACAACTACAAACGGTGCAAACGGCATTTTTAAAGTCACGCTGGCAAGGACTTTGGCAGCACACAGACTAAAACTGGACCGACACAGAGAAGATTAGCAGGCCCCTGCCCAAGGATGGCACGTAAATCCATGAAGCACTCCATGTGTTAAAGACAATAATCACACTGGAGCCAGGGAAAACGGCCTGAAGACCTGAGCTCAATCCCTAGAGTCCACGTGGTAGAAAGAGCAAGCGCGACGCTGTCTGACCGCTCTATGCAAACTGTGTATCCAAATAAGTAAGTAAACGTTTCTAAAGCTCACACTGCAGACCGCTCAGCTCTCTAACCCAACAGCAATGCGTGCTTATAAGAGGGTCCAGTCATGTGGACATCTGTCTAGAAAAGTACCATCTCTGACAGCCCCGAGGACACAGCTATGGCAGCAGGCCTGGGGGAGCCAACAGCTCTTTGACTGGACTAAAGACCTGCTCAACAGACAAGACAGAGGCCATGACTGGTACTAGCTGACTATGCCCTGTTAGTGAAGTCATAATCCTAACAACAAAATATACACATTTGTCCTTATACCCACAGGTAAGTGTAGTACACAGCCACACACACACACACACACACACACACACACACGCACGTCCACGCACACACCCATGCCCACACTCTCGTCAAAGAAACTTCCCTTTGCAACAGATGAAATCCACTTCCGAAAGCCACAGCCAATTGATATGCAGAGCTGCAGAGTGAAGTTCAGCCACACAGCTACAAAACGCTCCCTTATCTAAGGCTCAGGGCTGGGGTGCAGCCGGGGGAGAAGAGACTGTCAGAGCTGAAGGGTCAGGGCGTTGGCTGTGCGACTGTGTCTCCTAGTGCTACTGAAAGCCACACCCATAAGGTCTGCCCAACACGACTGTGAACTGAACAAAAATGACATCCATGAATATGCCAAACTGAACAGAGAAAAGCCATGAGGCCTCAAGTGTACACAGAGAACCCCAGGCAACTGAGGGAAGCTGGGAAGAGAGAGTGGCCCTCCCAGGGAAGAGCACGCCAGTTGGTGGTCCCACCCTAAAGGCATACACACAGGGAGCATTATATGGACTGACAGTCTGTAGTTGGGAAAATATATGCATATTTATAGCTATAAACAAGCACTAACAATTAGGTCTAAGGAGGAAAGAGGCCATGTATTCAAAGGGAAGCAAAGAGGAGGGCTATAGGGAGGGCTATAGGGAGGGCTGTAGGGGAGGGCTATAGGGAGGGCTGTAGGGAGGGCTATAGGGAGGGCTGTAGGGGAGGGCTAAAGGGAGGGCTGTAGGGAGGGCTATAGGGAGGGCTGTAGGGAGGGCTGTAGGGGAAGGCCCTATAGGGAGGCTTGGAAGGAAGGAAGGGAAGAGAAACGTTTTAATCAAGTTATAATCTCAGTTTTTTAAATTAAAAATAAAATACCATCTCATTCCTCTCCTGTCCTCCTCTCTCAACCCTACTCCCCAATATTAAAGGTATTTTTAAAACTTCTCTGTACATTCCAAGCAGATATACACTATATCATATTCACATCTGCATAACATATAAACATTCTCCTATGAAGGCATGGGAAGAATCACACTGTCAATATTGCTTTACGACCTCTCTATTTCTCAAAGCGGCCCACAATTATTCTTCAGGTCTGTCCGTCTGCACTGCATTCCCCTCACGGTGGGGTGCGTTACAGACCATAGCATAAACATCCTCCTAGTGGCAGTCTCTGGTAGAGTGCAGGGACTGACACAGGACTACGGGGAGGGCTCAGTGCGTGCTGTGTGCACACAAGAAGAACACTACCCCTTTACAATGCCAAGCCACAGACTAGAAGTAGTAAAGCACATGAGACAGATACTAGAGAGAGTTTACCAGAGCCGGGAAGACGGCTCACAGGTAAAGGTGCCACACAAGCCTGATGACAGGAGGTTGACCCCTGGGACCAAACCCAGGTAAAGAGCCAGATGCAGCGGCGGGCATCAGTTACCCTGGCAGTCCTGTCGAGAGACGAGAGAGATGGAGAATTGGCCAGAAACTCAAGGACCAGCCAGCCGGAGTCCCCAAGGGACTGCAAACACAGGAAGGGTCCTGCCTAAGCAAGGTGGAAGGGAGGAGTCAACTCCTAATCAAGTATCCTCTCACCTCCACACACTCACCGTGTGTCGCACGCACACACAGACACAGACACGCACAATAAAGAGACTAAGGCACACAACGACACCAATCAGTCACACTTTTAACTGTGGCTGTCTCAGGCAAAAGACATGTCATTTCTGTGTACCTGAACTGTCAGACACTACAGATCCCTATCACATTTCTTCTCTGCTAATGAGAACCCATATCGCTTTAATAAAAATCCTGCAAGATTTAGAAACTAAGATAATAACATCAGGCAGTTTCCCTACAGCACCCCTGCATGTGGCAGCGGTGGTTTAGCGAAAGCACTTGCTTTCCTTAGACCAGCATCACCCACTCTAGACGCTTTTGTTTGTTTCTCCTTTTTCTTCTGAGGACTTTAAGACCTAAGGATGCAAACACAGCAGCTAGCCCACACCCACTGGCAAAGACTGAATGTGAAAAGAGTTGGTTACTTAAGGCCACTGAAAGTGTCCTACTGAGTCCAACAGCCTGTACAGTTTGAGCTATTCTCTGAGCCTCTATTCTCTGACTATCTATATGCAGTTCTAACACTCCACACCGTCTTCACATTCATGGCACCAAGCATCTTCTCAGGCAGTGAAAGCCATGCGCACTTCTCTAGGCCTTCTGCTGTCTCCACCCAAGCTGCCCTAGGTTCTCTCGGTCCACAGAGAGCTCTTCAGTGCACAGGGATTGGCCACCCCAGGTGTACAGCCTTTTTACTTCTTCAGTCACACTCCAGACTTCCCCTTTCCAAATCTCAGTTTCTTGTGGTAATCGATGCACGTGAGAACACTGCTGCCCACGAGATGTGTCCACAGACAGAGAGCAGTCAGCAGCAGGAAGCAGGGACTGTCAGAACCACTACTCCAAAAGACTGCTTCACTGACATTTTGGATTATGCACGTTTCAGAAAGGTAACAGCCTTCACAAAATTATTTAAAATTTCAAGGAACATCCAAACATTCTTAAGAAATACTTTACACTAATCCATGCCATACTTTTAAAACCCAGCATCTATAATCTGTTAATGTTTCTGGGAACTGCCGTGATGAAACCAGCAGATGTTCAGGTAATCGTCATGAAAAGCTCTCCGTGACTAAGTAGCATAATGACCTTTATTAATCACTGCATCTGGTGTCTGCCAAGTGGGAGAGAAACAATACTCCAGCAGCCCGTTTTCAGAGGCTAACAAGTTACTTGAATGAAGATTCTTCAGCACATTCAAATGGCATTTAAATTATATTTTGATAGTGGTACAAACAAACATTTATTCATAGCACCAAGCTAAATAAACTAACTCACTCCAACCCAGATTACTCTCTAGAGAATGCTCACGATGCTCTACGGGCAGCCTGCTTCAGTAGTAATAACATAACGCTAAGACCTGAACACTCCCGGCACTCAGGCGACTGGCTACATCAGCAATGTCTGTTATGTGTGTGTGTTCACACTGACGGTGAACTACAGAGAAGCAAACACCAGGCACCAGGCATGGATCTCTGCATCCTCTTCGAATGACTTTCCCCAAAAGTCAAGGTCATGGCATAATAAAAAGCAGTACTTTTAAAAGACACTGTAAATATACATATTAGAAGGTAGTGTGTGGACATATGTTCAAAAGGCTACTCTAAAGCATTCCAAACGGAGCTGGGTATCTCTGCTCCTCCACACCGAGCTACTCCTACTCCATCAGCCCTTACAAACCCGAGAGTAGAGACACCATCAGAGCCTCGGTGTCTCTGAGGCTCCAGGGTCCTCATGTGCAAATCCACACGGTCCATGTGTTTGCAGTTTTGTAGTCCTCTCCCCTCTTCCCCACAGAATGTAAGGTAGCACACGCACTGTGCCTGTTCACGTAAGCTATCTCATGGCAACTATCAACACTGCTACACACCGCTGTGCTAATAAGCTGACATGCTGTGTCACACACCACAGGCAAGCATCAGCCTACAAGTTTGTGTCATGGCTTCTTCCCACATGGGTTCCATAACCCACAACCAGACTTGCTTGCTACATTAAGTGGCATTCATTTCTGATATTGGCTGTCCTGTGTTCCATTCACAGGTAAATGTTTGAATGCAATCAGTAAAAACACAGGAGATAACTTAAAGAAGGGAGACACCAAGACCGAAATCCTATGCTAAACAAGTGTCGTCCAGAAGGTGCTGACAGCGGTGCTTTGCGTGTCATGGTGTTGTAGGGAGGTGAATGGTGGTAACCAGAAATGATCTGGCCCCTCTCCACTGAGACACACAGGCAGAAGCAGAGACTCTTGGAGCACATTTGGAGATGTCACCACAGATGGTGGAATGGGTTTGGGTTCCTGTCACTTCAGAGGGTACTTGAACATATGTACTTTTGATATCAATACAAATACTGATTACCTTTCGAAACCCAATGGTTCCTCTATTCAACAGGCACAAAGCACACCCTCAACACTTACTATGTGCCTGAGTAAAATGCACATCCTAAGGGAGTTTACACACTGTCTAAAGAGGGGAACAATGACATTAAATATTTTCAAGCAGAGGCAGTGATGAGCTGAAACCCAGGTAGCAAACTCGATGTGGACGGTAGAAAGCCAGCAACAGCAAGGTGCAGGCTAACAAAGGCATGCTTTCTGCCCAGAAGGTGGGATGCACACAGGAAATGCTTAAAGTATGGACAGAAATAGTATTCTGAACTATGACAAAGTGTGAAAATAAAAAACACACAGCTTTTTCCTTCATCTGAATGTCGATATATTTGCTTTGCTGCATGCCAGGTCTACTCTACGCACTTCACAAACACTGACTCGCTTTCCTACAGTTAGCAACCTCATAAACACCCGTCCCCTTCACCATGAAGACATTAGGGAATCCCGGAAACTGAGTAACCCACCCAAGGGCGCAGGACCCTGTAAGTACTAAACCTGAAAGGCAAACCCAGACAAGCAGTTGAAAACAGCA
Source organism: Rattus rattus (assembly GCF_011064425.1). Lineage (NCBI taxonomy): Eukaryota > Metazoa > Chordata > Mammalia > Rodentia > Muridae > Rattus > Rattus rattus. The sequence goes on along the minus strand of NC_046167.1, from coordinate 12,691,051 downwards.
TCAGTGCCCTGTCAGCTGACTCCATTGTAGTTACACTGACTTCTCCCAGATTCTCTCTCACTCAGTTCAAGCACGTGATCGATCCAGAGGCAACTATCAAAAGCTATGACTGACTGAATATTTCCTGCCTCATTTCAAATGCTGTCCTCCTTTAAAAGTTCTCTACCATGGTCTACGCAATGGTACTGGAACCAATGAGCTAATAAACGGCTCATTTACTCTGAGGTAACAGTTTTCTGAGGAAAAGAAAAGATCATAAGATCTGAACTAAATATATTTCCTGAATACAGCCTTGATAAAACTTTTTATCAATCAACAATTCTGACTTCAAATGTTCTATTTCTAAGTTTAAAAACAAATCGCTTTGCCTTGAGTTTTCAAGCTGCAAGTAAATGGGCGCTATCTTAGTTAGGGTCTCCACTGCTGTGAAGAGACACCATGAGCACAGCAACTCTTACAAAGGAAAACACTTCATTGGGGCTGCCCTGCGGGTTCAGAGTTCAGTCCGTTAGCATCGTGGCGGGAAGCATGGAGGCACGCAGGGAGGCAGCCCTGGAGAGGTAGCTGGAGTTCTACACCCTGATCAGCAGGCAGTGGGAAAGAGAGAGACACTGAGCCCAGCTTGGGCATTTGAAAACCCAAAGTACACCCCCAGTGACACATTTCCTCCTCAGACCTACTCCAACAAGGCTGCACTTCCTAATGGCACTCCATAACCATTCAAATATGAGTCCACGGGGGCCATTCTTATCCAAATCACCACGGAGGCTGGCACAGAAATGTATCCAACCGATGACCCGGAGGTCAACCAGCCAGCTAGAGATTGGCACAACACATGCAACAGTGAGCAAGAGTACCAAGCTCAACAGAGCACTGACAGACAGCAGGTCAGACGCCGTCCTCACAGGGCATCACCCTGACCCCACTCAGGTCAGACGCCGTCCTCACAGGGGTCGCCCTGACCCCACTCAGGTCAGACGCCATCCTCACAGGGGTCACCCTGACCCCACTCAGGTCAGATGCCATCCTCACAGGGGTCACCCTGACCCCACTCAGGTCAGATGCCATCCTCACAGGGCATCGCCCTGCTCCCACTCGGTGCTCACTACACTCTTGGAGTCCCCAGCGTCACCCCCACTGTTCAGAACCCGATGCACACAAATCCAGGACCAATACCCCATCTGTCCGTTCAGAGTTTGTGCTCGTAAACACAAAACGTCCTGCTTTGTAATCACTCGCATACCTAACTGTGCATTACTCAGCAGTAAACCGTTAACATTCCCCAAACTGATTCATATTTACACCATGTACCTAACTTTCTGAGACTACAAAGAACTATGTACTCACTGTATACACAAGTGTGCGTATGACAGAGTCAAATGAGCAGCAGGAGCTGCTAGCGCTGCCTACAGGGTACTGCGGAGACAAAACCTGTTTTCAGAAACAAAGTGGAGTAGGGGGGTAAGGTCTGTATGGGAGCTCAGAGCTGTGTGAGATCTTGGAAAACAGACAGTCAAGACTTGCGTGAAGTCACATGATGGCAAAACGAGATCACAGAACACCAATATTCCCACCGCCACGCGCGACGATCCTACTTGTGTTTCTCCTTGTTAAAACAGAGCTGTATAACTAAGAGGCTTTCTGTATTTACATCTTTACCACATTGGGCACCACTTAGAGCTCTGATGATGACCGCAGGGCGGACCCAGGGGCCTTTGTGCCTCGGGGCGCAGAGGCCCAGGCCTCTCTGTCCCCCCCTGCACTGCTTCCATCCCCAGCTCCACATCGTGGCTGCTGCAACGGGACAGCGGCTTGCACTGCAGGTCGAAGGCTACGATGAAGCAGACCCACACTCTCCAAGGCAAACCCTCCCAGACACCAGCAGAAACTGGCTTAAAAGAGCCAAGAATGTCATCGGATAGCATCCGAGACTTACAGAAAAACTCCTACCTCTTTGATATGCCTACCAAATATCTTAAACTTGCCTGATCAATTGATTGATCAATTTCTGTGTTCTGTAAAGCTGTAAAACTTCATGGGACATGGAATGTGGGTTAAATCTGTATTCCCCCATGATTATTCAAAATGGCTTCAGAATAAACTCTTATTCCCTTTAAGGTGAAAGCTGTGGGTTTTCTGCATCAACAAAAGTTTTCATCAAAAGAACTGATGTTTGCAAAGATAAATATATTTAGCCTGTGACCTAAATTGGCTTTCTGCTGCTATGACAAACACTAGCCAAATGCAAGTGGAGAAGGAAAGGGTTTATTGGCTCATTAGGAGAAGCCAAGGCCCGAACTCAAGGCAGGAAACAAGGCAGGGACTCAAGGCAGGAACTCAAGGCAGGAACAGAAGCAGAGGTCAAGAAAGAACGTTACCCACTGCCCTGCTTCCTTAAAAAATGTTTATAAATTTTTTATGTTAAGATTTTGCAAACATGTTCTTTGGAAAGAAATGAAGAGTCAGAATTATCTCTGTTTGACAAGCTAGAGAAAGATGTACTATTCTCAAAGATGTTAAGCCATATAAACATGAGGATTTAATGAGGAAGCAACTGCTGGACACCCATGGCCCCAGAACTCATCCTCAATGTACAACTGAACAGCATGCGGGTTTGACTGTGAACTCAACAGCAGGTACGCTCAGCTTTGCTGGGGCAGGCCTAGGCAGACGCAGGCTAAGGCAAGCATTCAGAGAAATGGTTTATTTGCTGTTGAACATACTCAAGTATTACTTACCCCTTCCCCTCCCTGTTTCACAAGGCTAGATTGTTCTCCCTGTCCCTGAAGGCTGTGCATCAGAACACACAGCCCACTAAATCACTCGGCCTAGAAAGACCTCTCAGTCAAGACTGTCCTAAGAACTGCAGCTCCCTAGTCACTGAATTGCCCAAGATACTCTAAGCCACTCCCTAGCATCCTACAGGTCTGTTTACAATCCTGTACCAAAGAAAACTGGCTGTGGAAACTTCACGAACCATTTATTATAAGTATTTTATCCTCGACTTTGATATTCTAGTACAACGTCTCCGAAAACTGTTGGGATAATTTCCTGTGCACTGCGTAAAGATCGTAAAGATCGCCTTTGTATTACTCAAATGCTGATTTCTGTCCAGCAGAGATTTGAGAACAGGTCAGACACTGGCGCTGCTATTTTTACGAAGCATCACCAGTCCCAGTGTTCTGTAAACATCTTCTCCATCGCTTTCTGGTTGGTTTAACAAAGAGCTAAATGGCCTATAGCAAGGTGGGAGGGGACAGGTGGGACTTAGGGGCAGAGGTGGAAACGCTGGGAGCCGCTGTGAAGGAGAGGTAACTAACAAGCCGTGTGGCACACTTAGGTTAAATAGATAGGTACATTAAGTTATATGAGGAGCTAGTTGGAAAGTAGCACAACCTAAGGCCTTACCTATAATAAATAAGTATGTCTGTGTCATAATTCAGGAGCTGGCGAGTCAGAAACAGTGGGATGACAACAAACTCCCTTTTCTATCCCATTTACTAGTGTTAATGTGAGCACAGTATTTAAAAATACTACGTTTGCTCTATACCTCCCACATTCACATTACAGTAAAAGAAGTATCATTTTAAACTTTTTGAAATATTTATTTTTATAGTGTGTGTGTGAGTGTGTGTATGCTTGTGTATGTGTGTGTATGTGTATATGGCATGCATGTGTGGTGTGTGTGCATGTGTATGTGTGTAGGTATATGTATGTGTATGTGGTGTGCGTGTGTGTGTGTGTGTATGTGTGTGTGTGCGTGTGCGTGTGTGTGTATAGTGTATTTTAAATTCTTTATTACCAGAGTCTTTTAGTTATCTACGTCAGTGGACCTCAACCTTGGGTCAAGATTCCTTTGGGGGCGAAATGACCCTTTCTCAGGGGCTACGTATCAGAGAGTCTGCATATCAGACATTACATTACATTACAACTCATAACAGTAGCAAAATTACAGTTATTGAGCAGCAACATCAATCGTTGGGGTCACCACAGCATGAGGAACTAACTGTATTAAAGGGTCACAGAATTAGGAAGGGTGAGAAGCGCTGATCTACATACATGACATGGCTTTCTTAAGAGGAATGCATTAAGAGGAAAGCTGCCTCTTGCTAAGGTGCCTTCTACGCTCACAGAGGACCCAAGTTCAGATCCCGGCACCCATGTCTGGTAACTCACAGCTGCCTGGAATTCCAGTTGTAGGTGATCTGATGCTCCTCTTACCTCCACGAGCATCTGCACTTACTTACTCATGTGCACACCCACACAGATACACGCCTACACAGACTTTAAAAATAATCAAAATAAGTCTTTTAAAACAACCAATTCCTTTAAAAAGAGAAAATACAGTGTTTTGCCAAGGAATAAAAGTAATAAATATTAATGATGCAATTAACATAATTAGAAAAGGTCTAAAAAAGCTTCTCAGAAGAAAATTTCTTTATAAACTTTCTTTCCCAGGTAGAGAAAACTCTACTTGAACCCAATCCTATCTGAAAACAAAAGGCAGAGTGTCACCGTGATATGGCGTATCTTTTGGCAATGTTCTTCCTATATTCATATGGTATTTCCTGGTACTTAGGAGATACACAGACATACTTTCAAAGTCAAGAAAAATAGTGTTAGGGTAGAGAATTGGCTCCGTGCAAAAACATGTTCTTGCAAAGTGGGGTTTGATTCCCAGCGCCCACCTGCAGGCTCACCATCTCCTCCAGCACCAGGTACACTTGTGGTACACAAAAACGCACGCAAGCAAAACACCTATATGCACAAAATAATAATAATAATAATAAATCTCTTAAAGTGTAAAAAGGAGACGAGGAGGAGGAAGAGGAAGAGGAAGAAGAGGAGGAAGGAAAGGACTGACTAGGACAACCAGTATTATCCTTTGCCCTAGGTATATCCCAAGTAACCGTAATTAAAAACATAAAAACTGGGAGAAACATTCCACCCAAAAGTTCTGACTGTAAAGGTCAAATTATGAATCTGACATTTTCAAACAGATTGAAAGTACATTAGTTGTATTCTCCTGAAATAGTAAACGTAGTAAGAAACTTTCAGTGCTGCATTATTAAAATCCTACCATTTAGAGAGGAATGTGGTCTACTTCAGAAAGAAAAGAGAAGGAAAGCAGGAAACAGGAAGTAAATAATTCCAAAGGAAACAAGGACTGCTCCTCTGCTTTCTGAGATACAACTCTGTTGGGTCATGTAAATACCATGTTCTGTGGTAACATAATAAGGCAATTTCTATGGGTTACGCTTTTTAAGTTCTACTGTCTTGTAGATGATAGAACTGCATATTACAGTATCACTTTACAGCACTGTTTCAAATCCGTTTACTTGGGGTATTTGGAATCTCATAATCTTTATTTTCAAATGCTAAATATGCCATGTTAAAATATTTTTAAAGTCTGCATTCAGCATCATCTGGGTATACTTTCATTAGCCAAGTCTATAAAAATAGAATGCTCTAAGACAGAACACAGACTCATGTGAGTCGACTAGCACATACTTATGTTACCCACAGATCACCTGATGGCCTGCAGACACTCAAAACCCACCGCCTTGTTATCACTTTAGGGGTTTATGACTTCAAACATTCATAAAGCAAAAACAGGCGCTTCCTTCTTCTAAGCATAGGTGATTCGTTCATTTTAACACAGGGGAGTCAGGCTTGCAATCTAAAGTAGTTTACTACATTCCAATACGTCTCGGGCATATGTCCTAAGCCCATGACTCATTTACAGAGAAGCATACAATCTTAAACAGAAAAGACGACTGCTCGCTGAGAAAGACAGACTCACTGTGACTGGTCAAGCCCTTAATTCATTTCTATTACTTTATCAGCTATCACAGAGGTAAGAAGCACCTACTCCTGCCCTGCTACAAGCAGACTTCCAGCTTCCGCTCCTAATTCTGCTGTGATTGTATTTAAGATTAAGGATTACAGCAATGATTTGTCTACCACCAAAATCCCCAATGCAAGAAGAGGATCCCTGCAGTGAGAACACTGTCACAGCGGAGTGAGATAACTTCTCATGGTATAACATGCTCTCCTTCTGTGCTTAGAACAGGATACCGAGCGTGCTAACAATCATGCAATACTACCCGGTCCTTTTCAGACACTGTAATAACGCAGGAAGGCATAAGCACACGTGCAATCAGAATGTTTACAGCTGTTCTTCAGATCGATCCTTGTCAAAGCCTCTAAGTGCCTTAGATGCCCTGGCTGTTCACTCTGCTCCTACCTTCCTTCGCCGTGGCTGCCTTCTGCCTGGACGGTGTCACCAGCTCCTTTACAAGCTGCAAGACTTGGATCATTGCTAGGTAACAAGCCGAAGGCTCCAGCTGCTTCCACTAGAGATCCAACAGGTTTCATCACCAGGAGCTTAACGCATTTCTGCTGTCTGAACGCTGGAGCGTGAGCACAGTTCAACTTCAGAGCAAAGACTGCTCTGCCGAGCTACGGTGACGCTCCGTATCAGAAAACAACGCAAGAGCCACCCGCTCTATCTCCCTGAGCATTTCAGCATACGTGGGAACGCCATCCTCAAGGTCCAAACTGTATTACTGTGCAAAGCACACACCACTCACACACAAACTGAGTAATGTGCAAACCACTAAGCACAGCAAAAACACTCTCTTGCAAAAGCCACACAAGATAAACCAAGTCTGTTAGGAATTCTCAAACCGTATCACAGATGCTATGTGCAAATTTTTAAGTAAAACTAAAATACCTTGTACCGTCAATGCTTTAATACTTTCTTCCAATTTCTCAAAAACCTTATATTTGAATCAGAAAATGTAGATAAAAATAAAAATCTATCTTGCTAACTCCAACTTCCCAGATTTACATAAAAGATACAGAGCCTCAAAAATACCCTATAATTCCTCTCCGAGCCTCCTTTCCTTCCTCTTCCCTTCCCCTCCCCTCCTCCTAACGCCTCTGGATTCTCAGTACATGAATACAAGTCTAAGTTCACGTACACACGAAAATTCCCCTGAGGAGTCTACAAGGTCATTGGTCTCAACCACAGAGACGTGGACCGGAGAATCCAAAACAAAAAACCTTTGCTTTTGCCATGGAATGGCTTCCACAGCAAAACTGCAGCAATGCTCAATGAATATTTAATACCCGTGCTTCACACTCCCTTTACCACACAGCCCTTCTCCAGTGAAGCCTACAGTAACTGAGGAGAAGGGAGGGGAGCACCGGGTTAACTCTGCTAAATGTTAAACTCATCAAAGTGGTGCCACGCCAGCTATCCATTCCCTCGTGCTACATCACCAGCTTTCATGTTTATCTCTCCTCCCTATGCCCTACGTTGATATTTTAACATAAATAATGGATCATGGCGGCAGAATCAGAGGCCATTCCTTTGCCTTCAGATAGACAGTTGACGACTTACTTGTTTTCCCATTCTTCAACTGAGGTGCACAATGAATCCACAAGGTTAAATAAGTAAATAAAATCTGGCTTCCTCTGCCCCCATGGCTCCTCTGTAAAACTACAGCTTTAGGATCCAGAGCAAAGCTCTCAGCTCTTCTGTGAGAACCTCAGCATGTGCGTATACATCCACTCATGACACCGCCACCATCTGGTCTCAGCTCTGAGAAAACAGCACTGCAAACCTATGACAGCAGGAAAGGTTGTAAGGAAAGGAAAGCACAAGGCAAGCACCCAGACTGCTTGCTTGCTAGCTTTAGTGCACGCATTGCATTGGTGCACTAAAGTCCTGGGGTTGCAGACAGGTCTCGGTAGACTTCTGAGCACAAGGCCCTAGGTCGGGTCCCCAGCTAGAAGGTCAGTAGGAAGTGGGCATGAATTGAAGGCTGACACATTCAGAAAGGTCAAAGCACCTTAAAGCAAATGTGGCCTTTTAAGTAAAACCCTTCAAAGCCTGGATAGAAACAAACAAACCGAACTCCACTCTACCCAACGCCTTCTTTCCTGGGGCAATACTGAACAGGTACTAGGCACTGAATACCTCACACTTCTTCTGGAAAGAAGGTGAACAGTAACCAACTTTCCCTTTCTCCCTCTCAGAGATCAAACCCAAGGCCAAGAAATTATTAAGCAGATAATTTACCCAATTAGCATGCCCAATCTGAAAAGTTTGCTCACTCCCAATATTCTTCCTTCCACAGCAATGAAGATATATATTTTATATATATATATATATATATATTCCTCTCAATAAAAATGATGTTTAGAAAACATGATGAAAAGAATACAGAAATCATTCTTCCATAAATATCAGCTGCATTATCCCACCCCGCTGGCTTAGTTTTGATTTGAAATGAAAATTGTCACCACAACACACTACCACTCAAACACTCTCCTTCAAATGATCTCTGGTCTAGAAAAATGTCACAGGAAACGCTAACTATACAAGGATAAATAAGCATAAAAGGTACGATATAAAGGATTCCAACACACACACATACACACACTCACACACGCACACTCACACATACACACACATATACACACACACTCACACAGACACATACATATACTCACACACACATACACACACTCACACAGACACACACATATACTCACACATACACACACATACACATAGACACACATATACACATACACACATACACACGCTCACACACACACTCACACATACACATATACACACACACTCACACAGACACACACATATACTCACACACACACACTCACTCACACACATAGACACACATACATACATACACACACACACATACACACACATACATACATACACACTCACACACACCCACACACTCACACATACACACACACACTCATATACACACACACACACACGGAGTGGGCACAAAAAGAAAAATATCAAAAATGATACCAGTAATTTTTCCTCTAAATGAGTGTTTGTCAATCTGTTGGTCTTAACCCTTTGAGGGTCAAAGAACTCTTTCACGGGAGTCACCCAAGACCACCAGAAAACCCAGATTTTTACACTATGATTCATAACATAGCAAAATGAGTTCTGAAGTAACAACAAAAATAATTTTATGGCTGGGAGTCACCACCCATGAATGTAATGGTTGAAGGGAAATGGCCCCCATAGGCTCACAGGTAGAAGCACGACTCAGAGATGTGGCCTTGGAGTAAGTACGATTTTGTTGGAGGAAGTGGGAGAAGCTGAAGACAGACCTAGTGGCTGTCACTTCCGGCTGCCTGCAGATTCAGATGTAGACTTCACAGCTACCTCTCAAGCACCAGGTCTGACTGCACGCCACCATGCTTCCCACCGTGATGATAATGGATAGTAAGTCAGCCCCATCTAAATTCTTTCCTTTATAAGCTTTGCCATGGTCACAGTGTCTCTTCACAGCACTAAAACCCACACTAAGACAATGAGGAACTGTAGAGGGTCACAGCTCTACAAAGGTTGGGACCCACTGCTGTAAATAGCAGCATCACAGAGAAATGCTTACATTCTTCTTTGTGCTATACTGTTCGGTAAATGTAATCTACTGTTATTTCTTTTAAAGCAGGGAAATACCCTTGTATTTAAAAAGTTCATCATCTTATTAAGAACTATGCATGCATGGGTAAGAACTATGCATGCATGGGTAAGAACTATGCATGCATGGGTAAGAACTATGCATGCATGGGTAAGAACTATGCATGCATGGGTAGGAACTATGCATGCATGGGTAGGAACTATGCATGCATGAGTAAGAACTATGCATGCATGGGTAGGAACTATGCATGCATGGGTAAGAACTATGCATGCATGGGTAAGAACTATGCATGCAAGGGGTCTTACCCAGCACTAGGCTCTACATGCTCAACCCTCACCTCCCAGGCAAGATGTGCCCACTGCTGCAACTGCTTGATTGATTGACTGGTTTATCTGTTTATGTATGTATGTATGTATGTATGTATGTATGTATGTATGTATGTGTGTATGTGTGTGTATGTATGTATTTATGTATGTGTGTATGTATGTATGTGTGTATGTATGTATGTGTGTATGTATGTATGTGTGTATGTATGTATGTGTGTGTGTATGTATGTATGTATGTATGCATGTATGTATGTGTGTGTGTGTGTGTATAGGACTTGAGGCCTGATCCACAACAATCAGCTTCATGCCTGATACTGTAACCCTGGTCGAAAGCTCACAGCTGAAAGGCCACAGAGCCCTGGATAAAGTCACTGTTGTTATTTTGCTAAGTGGTCAAGCTGTCAAATTGCCTCCTAGATACCTGTTTATATCCCTGGACATAGGCTCCATTGAACTTTGGCCAGAGAAGTTTCTTTCTGCAACTGGCAGCTGCCAGGGAGAGACATAGCTGGTAACGTGCTGAAGGAGAATCAGTCCTAAACGGGGCATGTGTTACACTCCCCACCATGGCCCAGGGCACTCACAGGAAGGGAAGCAGAAAGAGTCTAAGAGGGAGGGCAGGGAGGAGCACGGCAGAGCGCTGTGTCTGGGCCTGCCATGGCTACCTCACTCAAAAGCTCACAGCAGCTATGACTCATCTGCACAAGCCCTGTACAAGGTCTAGCCTACCAAAACCCTAGTACAGATGGGTAGATGGTCTCTAGGCTTCAAGCTTACTGAAAAGCTAATGGCAGCTAAGAGCTGCTGGGGGCCTAGGGAGAGCATTCCCTTTTGAAGACATGGCCAAAAGTCATGTTTCTGTGTATGACCTCATACACATACACATAAGGGAAGTACCACCTGGGAGGAGACATGATAGGGCCAGGGGAGGAAACAGCTGGTAGCCACAGCTATGATAATTGTCTCTGTATGCTAAAAAAAAATCCAGTGGTGCTTAGAAAACAGAAAAACACAGTTGCCTTGCCCCTGACCACCTGCAGAAGCTCCTGGTCTCTGCAACAGAGCAACTCTTACCTGTTACCCAGAAATTCTGACTCTGCTTCCTACATTAGTACTTGTATTATCATCCCCCAAACCAATAACTTTCTGGTAATCCTCAAAGTGTTGACTTCCTTCTTCTCACCATATCCAAATCCCAGGAAGGAGACAGCAGGAAGAGAGAGGTGCGATGACAGGAAACAAAAGCACTCTCTCCTCTGCCCAGTCACACAGCTTGACACCATCCACCTACTTTATTCAGATCAAACTATTGGGCAAAAACATTTCAGATGAAGGGGTCAATATCAGACTGATATTAATAGTGAGTGATAGAAGGAAACAGCTGGACAAAGGAAAGAAATCTTTCCCTAACGCTTCTTACTCATCAAAAGAAAAACAAAACAAAACACTGGATCTGGTCTCTCATAAATTACTCCTCTCATTCTTTTGGTAAAATAAAATCATAAGTTTTCACCAGGGCATCTTGTTTGACCTAAATATGAAGAAGTCCAAGAAATCAGTGTACCACTAAAGAGAAACCATAATCCCGCATGCACAGCAGACAATGCTGTCAATAATTCAAACCAACGGTACAGAGTCTTATGGACTTATAAACTAGCATCAGAGGTCCTTCTACTCTTCTTTTTGTCAATATCTGCCTTTCAGAGATTCTTCTTATTATAAAAATAACACCAAGTTCCAGTGCAGAAAAATAAGAATAAAAAAAGAATCAAAATCAAATACCGTCTCATGTCTGCCATATGGAAATATACATTATTTATCAACTTCTTGACTGGTCCAGGAACTCATCGCTAGTGTCCCACACGCCCTGTCCACACGTCATCAGCACATCACCTTTATGCCACACTCACAGACCAGGGCTGGCACTGAGCTCCACATATAAACTCTTTACGTCTCAGGAATAACAACCCAGCATCTTCTACTCTTGGCAACCGCTCAAATAGTTGTTTCTTTATCCCATTTTCAAGATGGTATTTTTACTTTCCTGGAAAAGCACTTTAGAATTAAGCTAGTGTCACTTTTCTCCCAAGGAAAAGAATGTGAGGCCACATTTCTTGTGACAAAAACAATCTGTAAATACTCAAGAAGACAAATGGCCACAAATGAGGAAAGACTACTGAAAATCAAATCATAAACCCATCTCTAAGTAATAACTTATTCTGGGCCAGCAAATTAGTTTGCAGGCTTTGCTTCTTTATCATTCCACTGAATCTTTAGAGGAAAAACATGTCACTCTGCCCTAGAATTTCAAAAATCAATCTCCAGAAACTTGGCATATGAAATTCAACATGGTAATTATAAAAAATAAAACTTATGGGCTACATCTTTTTCTGCACCTAAAATCTGTAACACTGCATGTTCAAGCAGTGTTTTAATTCACACTGGCCTACAGTGAGCCCACTGAAGAGTCAATCAAAGGCATCAGCTAATCCTCTGGCTTACTGTTACTGTTACTGTTGTTGTTGTTGTTGTTATTGTTTTGCAGGGTTTTTTTTTCTTGTAGTTGATTACCACAAAACGTATTTCTTTCAAAAAGCATTTAGGTTTGTGTTTACAGCCTTAGAATAAACAACAATATGACATAGAACATCCTAGTTTAGATCAAAAGTTCGCATGCACACATGTATAAAGCACACTGCTTCCATAAACACGAAGGTGCATATATAGATGGTAACACAGACACCTCTGTCATGCCCTAATATGATATCTACAGTTTCCCTAGCACATTATTAAAGCAGAGAACAGAGATAACCCTTGGTATCCTGTACAGGTACCACATTACGCAGTCTCTTCTACGTCCTCCAGTCTTCTTTCCTTCTAGAAACCTCTGTCAACCAATTCCCCCTTTTCTATACACATTACCTCTCCCCTGACCACACAAAATGGCCACGTCCATAAAATAACATGAATTTCTACAAACACACAGAGCATGTTCCACAATCAATCTTAAAAGTGCAAAAGGTCACATCCAAGGTTTAAAAGTCACGATTTTTCAAAAATCACTTCAGAGGGAAAAGATTTTTTCAGAAGGCAAAAGACAGCATGCTGAAAACTCAGGACAGTCTAGCCTAAGGAACCAACTTTAGAAGAAAGGGTAAGGCCAGTTCATCAGAGAGGCCTTCTATACAAAAGGTTTTTAATCTGAGCCCCTGAAATTGACCAGAAAACAGGAAAATGCTTACATGAGCCAGAACTCATCAATACCTTTAAAGATTACTAGTAATTATACAGTTAATTACAGAAACAATCATAGAATTACAACTGTAAACCATATATAAAATCCCGGATACACTGTGAGTGAGGTTATATAGAAATACACACCACTCTCACCAGCCTCTGATCATCTGCAAACCAGGAGTGGCTTCTTCAACACAGTGGGGTCACGTGACATTTCCCCAGAGTCTCAAAATTTATTTTAGCACTATTGTCATAGTCTTTTAAATGATGCTGAATTAAGTTGAAGAAGATAGAATAGATTACTTTTGATGAGTTTTTTTTAAATGAAGAATGGGGACTAGAGACATGGTTCAGAGGTAAGAACGCTTGCTGCTTGTGGTGGCCTGACAGAATGGCCGCCTCCATAAGCTCAAAGGTTTGACTACTTAGTCACCAGGGAGTGGCACTGTTTGAAAGGATTAGGGGGTGTGGCCTTGTTGGAGGAAATGTGTCACTGGAGATGGACTTTGGGATTTCAAAAGCCATTCCAAACTCGGGATTTCTCTCTTTGTGATAGACCCCGACGTAGAACGGTTTCTTCCCTTGGGACCATGTCTGCCGGTGAGATGCCATGCCCCCTGCTATAATACCAATGGACTAAACCTCTGAAAGTGTAAGCCTGCCCCAGTTAAATGTTTTCCTTTACAAGAGTTGCTGGGGTCGTGGTGTCTCTTCGTTCGCAGCAACAGAACACTGATTAAGACGCTGCTCTTCCAGAGGACCAGAGCTCAGTTTCCAATACCTATCCTGGGCAGGTCATGCTGCCTCTAACTCCAATTCCAGAGAGTTCCAGAGGATGGCACCCTCTTCTGACTTCCACGGGGAGTCATGCACACACACACACACACACACACACGCACGCACGCACGCACGCACGCACGCACGCACGCACGCACGCACGCACGCACGCACACATGTGCACACACCACACGCACACACATGCACACACACACATGCACACACGCAAATTATAAAATATATCTTAAATATAAAACTAAAGTAATTAGTATGAGTGGACTGAGAGCATGGCGGTCCACACTAATCCCAGGAGGCGGCAGGCAGAGGCAGGAAGACCTCAACAGCTTAGAGGTTAGGCTGGGCTCCACAGTAAGTTCCAGGCTGCCCAGCTATGTAGGAAGACTCTCTCTAATGAACAAAAAGATGAGACACAGTGGGGCTTCTCCTTACAGGGAATTTGCAAAGCATCTCTTCTAATGCACCTCCTTCTACAGAATGGAATGTCCTATTTCCTAACCTTACACTGTCTCTCAGTATCAGTTCTTCACACTGCTCTCTTCCTGTTTTCAGGAATTCTGCAGCTCAGTGACTGGCCTCCCTGAGCACAGGCCCTTGCTCCCGCAGATGTGTTTCCTTCTTTCTATTAACAATCACAGACTTCTAGTGCAATATCCATCTTCCCTCCTAGTTCTGTGCTCTAAAAGGCCAAGTTTATGTTCCTTAGTCTCAGCTCTATCTGAGGATCAACACAGCAACAATATAATGGAGAGCCTCCTGTGTACACTTAAACAAAAGTCTTGAATTTAATTCTCTTCCTTAAGAGTCATGTTAAAAAGTCAAACATCACGATAATTCTGGAAAGTGTTAGTTACAGTATAATGTGCCTCAAGGTTATCACCTTTATACAATTCAGCTTATTTTTATAATAGCCAAATGCATTTTCTAGGTTTTACACTACCTTGCATGAGTTATTAAACTTTTACTAGTTGTACCTGTGCGTAACTAAGTACCTGACACTTCCTATTAAAATAATTCTCTAAACCTTACTTAGAACAGAGTCTTCATGCGTGTTTACTCTATTTTCATCCAAGGAAAAAAAATCAAAGGGATAATGAGACAGCAGTCATAAGGCTAATCTTCAGTGATGTAATCTTAATTTATAGTTAAATCTTTGTAACTGTTTTATATGACTGACATTACAGTCAACGTAATCCAAAATACCAATTCTACTAAAAGGAATCCAAGTAAAAGCCAAATATTGTCTCTTTACAAAGTCACCTCATGTTCTAGAAAGATTGTTACATTTTTCTTATCTTTGTAATAGACAGTAAAGGAGAATAAATTATTTCCTTATGCAAGAAATCTGAATCCTAGTCAATCAGCTAAAGAAATGATAAATGTTGCTTTTGAGGAGCTCGATGAGAAGGGAATCTAGAGATCGCCACGCAGTCCCTTCCTCTGCTTCCTGACACAGTGCCCTGAGATAGGGGATCCCTTCAGAGAAATGCCCGTAAGACTTCTCGCACACAGAGAGACAACATAAGGCTAACAGAAAGAATGCCTCTCAGGGTCCTCGTGCAGGTTTACACAGAACCTTCGTCCTCACACACAGCATCACTCCATTCCCGTTCCAATCTTCTATAATCTGAAGCACCACTATAGTTAAAGACATCATGACTCCAAACGTCCTATAATTTGATACAAATCTTAGTGTTAAGTATGTGACCGTCGTCTTTTATGCTTTCTTAACATTTAGTACCTAAGTGCTTGCTTTCTTCCTGTGAGAAGGAAGTAGCCTGGTGCGACTTGCAGAGTCACCAATGAAAGGTAAAAGCACTGTTCTCAACCTTCCTAATGCTGCCACCCACCCAGCAGTCCCTCATGCTGTGCTGACCCCAATCATATAATTGCTTTCATTGCACTGCCATTTTACTACTGTTATGAATCATAATGTAACTATCTGGTATGCAGGATATCTGATATGTGATCCTAGAGAAAGGGATGTTCAACCAGCAAAGGGGTCGTGACCCAAAGGTTGAGAGCCACTGCAGTAGAGGCTTTTGTTTTCGAGTGACTTCCTAATTTCTGAGCAGCAGTCATAATCCAAGGACATCACATTTCCATTTAAAAACAAATGCACAAACAGACCTAGACCAGCAGTATGGCTCAGTGGGTAGACCTACTGCCAAGCCTGAAGCTCTGTGCTCCGTCCCCTGGACCGACATGGTAGAAGGAGAACGATGACTCCTACAAGCTGTCCTCTGACCTTTCACTTGACACAGCGTGCACACGTACGTATACAAGAGGCAGACAGACAGGTACTCAAAAAACAAAACCCACTAATTTGTAGCTCAGTGCGTGAACTGGGAGCAGAGTCTGGAATAGGAGCTAGCAGAGCTGTTCACGGTCTCTGGCCTGCTGTAACCTCGGGCTCACACACAGGCTACAGAGCTTCCTTCACAGAAACGTCACTCTCCAAAGAGGAAAAACAAGTAGCACCAAAACACCGCTAAAACACCATTTCCTATCAGTCTGGGGGAGATGGGCAGGGCAGGAAGTGAGCCTCACAGTCCTGCGGAATGAGGTCGTCCCCATGCATACTGATGGCGCATCCCTCTAACAAGAGTGTCTCCTGGTCTGAAGTGAAGCAGTGATAGCACAGCTGTCCAGCTGTGCGTAAATAAACGCTCACTGCAGACACCACTTCCTCAGCCATGCATCCACTGTCTCTTGATAAATGAGAATAGTTTCAGATAGAAATCCAGTTTTAGAGACATTAATAAAAAAAGATGTGGATTTTTTCTAAACATTACATCATTTTGAATCAGACTCCACAAAAAAAAAAAGCACAAAGATCAAACTTTTATAAAATCATAAAAGATAAAATAGAGTATTAATTTGAAATATTCATGCCAAGAGGACCAATAAAACGGAGCAGAGAACATGCAGCTGCATCCTGAACAATGGGACGTCTGAAAGTGACTCAGACTTAAGTGTGGAGCCACACGAAGGTCCCCAAGCCCTGACACGTGTTTCCTTACACAGTACAGCAAGGTGTGCTCAGTACGGTATACTTACACAGTACAGGCGCAGTCCTCTAAGACATAACTGAGTAAAAACCTCAGCGCCTAATCAGAACTCTCTGAGGTGCAAGGCTCCCTAATGAGCCAGTGTAAGCCACACACTTCCAAAGAAATCCAGGTGAAGGCTGGTGGGGAAGCAGGTAGCAGTGGGCCAGCAATTAAAGACAGCAAGCCGTGAGCCCGACCCAATAAGGCTGGTCAGCAGCAAAGTGTTCCATCCCAAGCCTCTGGAGCTCTAGGAACCTGAGGACTGCCACCATGAAACTGTATGCTCAATGGAATGTACGCTTCTCCTTAAGAATGAACCGTCTTCCATAGGGCCACTGCACGCACCAATTTACAGCTGCTGCGACTACATGCACAAGACCTGCACAAGATCAGGCCGGCCAAAACCTCCCAGCATGAACAGAGCAGATGGCCCTGCGCCCATGCACACACAGGCAGCACACAGTGGGCTCTGTGGGACAGAAGTGGTAGGACAGAGCTGAGGGAGGGGGGGAGTGCTCTGACCAAAACATGTACTATGCACTATGAAAATCTCAACAAAGAAACAATATAAAAGAATTAACTGTCTTGAAAGAAGTCCATAATCTGTTACTACAAAAAACTTACTGAGGTTGATTTATACATCAATTGTGTAAATATTTTGCAATATAGTATATGTCTAAAATGTTGTTATTAATGGCAGGCTTACAAAAACTGGTAAATAATTTAGCTTTGGAGAAATAACGTGTAAATGGTTTGCAATTTTAACCAGTATACTTAATTTTAGAAGCTGGAAAGGCTATTGCTACTTTAACCATTTGTTTACGCTGAAACTCTAAATGACTTTCCATCAAAGGAAACCAGAATTCCACCAAAAATGTTTTAATCGTACATAAATGTCTTTCCTATAGAAGTATAAGGAGAGAAGAAAGGAGGAGGAGGAGGAGGACAGAGAGGGGCAGAGAGAAGGAAAGGAGAATATCAACAACTGATAAATCTGAGTCCAAAGTCTATGGGAATTTGGGACATTATTTTTACAATTTTTTTAAGTTTGGTAAAAGTATCAAAAGTAGAAACAAAAAATTAAGCTATCTCCTAAAATTTAAAAATATAAAAAAAAATCATAGCTGAATATACTGTATAAATCTGCATTCGGCTCTATTTAGTCCACGACAGTGTCATATTAAGAGCTATGCACTTTCCTATAGCAAGAGGATAAATGAGCTAAAACCCAAATGCATTCCAGGCTGAGTGGTTGGGATCTAAGGCAGGTAACTAAGGAGCTAACAGTGTGCTCTTCCTGAGAAGCAGAAACACCAATATTTAAAGGACAACTCGACTGAGATTTTCTTTTACTACTTCCTACTTCCAAGGTATGAAGTCTTCCTATTTCTAGGTAGACTAATGTTCCATACAGAACTGTTAAACAATGTTTAGGGGAAGTATCTATCACTACCAATCCTTCCAATGACTGAGACTAGCAGAACCCCTAGGCTGTCACTGAGGAACTCGACGATCTACTGGATTTATATCATTATCCACGAGAACACACATCAAAGCGGACCGTTCCCACTCCACTAGGAAACCATCAAAACCCTACATCAAATGTCAACCCATTTCTTTTCCTTGGCTTAAATCAGAGATATTTCCTATGCAAAAGTGACCAATTTAAAAACAAAAACCAAAAAACAACAACTCATCCCATTACCCAGGCCAAAGGGCAAGGTCAGACACGCCAACGTACATCAAGTACCCCGACTGACCCAGCCAGAGAAGAGAGCGGACATCCCAACAACTTATACCTTTCCTGATAAAGAAAGAATACGGTAGAAATTAAAATTTAAAAAGAGAGAAAATGGGGTTCCAACATGAAGCTTTGAGAAGAAAAATTAAGTATAACTTAATTGCTTTTATCATGCTTTTTGTTTTAAACATACACATCAAGATAATCGGTAAATACTGTTGCTGGCATGTTCAGGGACTTTTCCTTGCTATAATATCCATCAACAACCCAAGACACCCACTGTCTTATTTCATCTGTGGTTTTACATGATGAAGTCAACAAACTGAATAAATGTAAACTATGCAGATACAAAAACAGAAAACGATTTAAGTGCTAAAATCAAAGCCTTTCTGTTAGCTGTAATCAAGTTAACAATCCACAATGACATTCACAACTGTCACAATATCATCCCAAGTCCTCAGCTCAGGATTTCCTAAAATACATGCCGGCAAGAATGAGCGCTGAAAAACACAGCATGAGCAAACCCTCAGGTCCGGAGGGGTGGGGCTGCCGGGGAGCAGATGGGACTGCCCCGCTGACGACACAAGATGTGTGCTGAGATTGTCTCCACCCCACATCTATCTCTCTCATGTGCTGTGCAAAAATTACTCTGCTCTGTATGTTTCCTGACACGAAAACAGCTGGGAGACCAGAAAAGTAAACCTAGTCACTTATCTAAGTATCCAATCCTTCCTCTGATATCATATCCATGCTAAAGAAACAGTAATAATCCACAATCATATTCTCACCAAGTCTAAGTTAGAAAGCCTATCTAGATCTGATACTTCCCACTGTAGGAAAGTCTATCTACATCTGATACTTCTCCCTGTAGTACCTTTTAACCTCAACTACATTTCCATGTGGATTTTTTTTTCAAAACATGAATTCCTGATACATTCAATTCCCACTTTCTGTGATTAAGAACTCATAGAAACCCGCTGTAACACTCCTCAGGCTACCTGAAAAATGGGGGTCTGATCAGCGATGACTTCTTTTTCTATATAATATCATCAAACTGTCAAGAACAGAAAATGTAACCCAGTCTGATTCAAAGAAAGCTTGAAAAGAACCAAGCTCTAAGAACACGTTAGCAAAGCAAACACTGTCCGAATAACCGACTTTTTAAATTTACAGTAGAAGCATGTGCTCTTCTGAGTAAGTTCTCCAGAGTGAAATCTTAAGTCATGCCCATAACTGAAATCTTTGATACCACAAGCCCCACAATGAACGACCTGAGTGCCCGTGCTCCTGAGCTGTCTCTCGCCAGGCCCTCCCTAGCTCTGTGCTAGACCGTTCAGCCACGCCATGCACCCGTGTGGAGTCAACCTCCCTTCCTCACACCGTTCTCCACTACACCCTCTATAGTCTTCACAGAACAACACCTCAAATCTCATGCGAAACATAGTATTACACCACAGATCTATCACAGACCAAGACATGCATACCTGTAATATTTAATACCTAAATGTCAAAAATCGTGATTGCCCTCAAGGAACACATGACCTGAACAGGCAACGGGTGCAGCAGACTTGCCTGGTGAGGGCAGGGGAAAGGAATGACAGAGGCGTTCTCTCGGCGCTAGGATGAGAGCAAAGGCCTACTCTATCAATAACCTCAGATGTGAGGAATGGAATGCGACCTCATGCTAACAGTGAAAGCCCACGACAGTCTTCATCTCTGAGGTGCCTCTTCTCAGAAGACAGACACAGAACAAATAGTTTACCAAATGCACTGAGACTCAGCACAAAGACGACACGGCCTTGCCAGAGCATGTTATCACATCAGAATGGATCAGAAGTCATGTGACACCAGGGAAGCTGCTCCGCTCCAGGGCAGGGAAGGTGGCGGAAGCCCTGTGCTGGGCGGCTATAAATGCAGGCAGGGTCAGCATGGGGGCTCTCCTCTCCAACCTGGAGCTGCGTGGTGCCCTTCCTCACTGTACAGCACTGAAAGGCTTCTGTCAACTGTGCTAAGGCCACACTGTAGAGAAAGATGCTGACCTAAGGCCAGCTGACTTGAGACTGAATCCGTGATGTCTCTAATGTCACCATGGGGTTGGGGCTCTGATCCACTAACACACACCCAATTCTGATCTGTGCATTCTAAAGGCAGGCGGAGACAATGGCATATCTGCTAGACAGCAGGGACAGAGGGAAACAAAGTCCACCAGAGTTCCTGCTGAGTTAGAGATGATGACCGTACCAGCAATACCAGCACTCATGAATGCACCACAGACAGACTGGAAAATGTACTAAATAATCTAATAAGACTTCAAAGCACTCCCCAAGAGACGCTCAGAAACATTAGGGCACTTAAACACACAAACAACAGTACAATAAGGAGAAAAGCTTATGGACATTTTAAGAAGAACCAACTTTCAACTATAACAAACAAAGCAGTAAGCGCTGAACTGTTAGAACCTGTTACTGACAGTACCACCTCACGGGCCCAGTCCACCTCCACCTTCACCCTCACAAAGATCTGACTTCTGCACGAGCAAGACACTGGGATGAGAAAATGAAAACAGAAGTTACCTGTCCTCAGAGAAACCCATGTAACAAAGAAGCCAATAGAACTCTAAAACTACAAACAGGAGTTAAACCATCTTGCAACTTCATTCTAATTTTCATGAACTCATGAGCATCTTCACCAGAGTTGGGGTTTCTGTGAAATAACCTTGTATGAATGAAACTGAGACAGGACACACAGCTTCCTCCAAATCGGGATCAGAATGCGTCTAGCAATTGATCTTTTTATTCAAAGTATCCCAGCTCCCCCCAAAAAGACACAGTAGATACTTTAAAACCCAATGGTAACCTCCTGAAATTATCTTTAGTAGGAGGTCTCAAACATTTCACTAAAAACCATAAGAAAAGCTGCCTTAATTCATATTAAGGTAAACACAACCAATATAAATAATATACAAAAAAGTGTAGACTAACATTCTAACAAGGCAATGCTCACACCATCCTACAGTTTCCACACTCAGAAAGTCTGTATTTCCAACAGCCATTTAGGACCCGTGTAGAGTAAACCCAAGTCTTTCTTCCTACTCTAAAAGTAAGCACTGACCACAGTAAAATCCAATTCTCATGGGCAGAAAGAAGAGGAAAATAAGACATATGCGTCCCTTTAAAACTGAGAAGATAAAGTTTTTCTCAAACCTGCTAAGTCCAGAACAGCCTTGCTTTCTTGCTCTACTGAGAGGCTGCTGTGGTTTTACATAAATAAAATAGCCCATGCTGCTCAATGATGACATTTTACACTATAAAATTTCTCCTACTATGGTCAGCTACACTATTCCCTCTCATACTTTTAGAACCTTTCCCCAGTAGGAAACGGAAAGCCACAGAAGCCCTTAAGTGACAGAAGTGGTCAGCTAATAATCCCTCATCACGCCTAACTCTAACATGAACCGCACAGCGAAATGTGTCTCCCTGCCTAAAGAGAAGCACATGTGCGTGCAGCGGCATGGAAAAGTAACAGGTTGCTTCTGCTGACCAGGCAGCAGGCAGGATACTCACTCATGACTGCAAAAGTCTCGGTGCGCTGTCCCGACCCAGCACCAAACCAGACTCTGCTGTCCAGGGCTTCTCAGAGGAATGCATATCCTGTTCTGCAAGCAGAAGAGAGAGAAATCACATTTTCTGAAGGTCAGTATTTAAGGCTTCCTAAAAGGAAATGAAAACAACTTTAATTCAGTTTCTTCTACTATCTCTAGAACCCCTAGTCATCCTCCTTCAAATATAAAAGATTACTACTGATCACCATCTGATTCGAAGTTCCCTCTTTCTGAAACAAGTAGCTTCAAGAATTAAAACTATTTAGAAGGCGACTGCCGTACCGGTGCTTAGCGTGTAGATGAGAACTGTCATAGAAAAGCTTCTAAACACGAATCCTCAGTACTGAATTTATTCCTTCCCATTTCCAGATAAGAAAGAAAAGGAGAGAGTGCCCTGCTAGGACAAATGAACAAATCATGCCTGCAAAATCTATTTTGACTGCATACAAATTATTCATATAAAAAATGACCACAAAAGTTACCGCTATAAACTTTCTGTAATGATGTCACTTCCTCATTACAAACATAATGTTTTCATACTTATCCAGTTATGTGGAGTACACATCCTTTCAAGGCATCCTAAGTATTTTAACAATGTATCTGGTAAATAAGTTGCGACTTTTAGACATAGTTCTTTTCACTAAGTGTAGCATAAGCTTTGCTTTGTATTAATGTGGGTATCAATGCTACAACACACTTGACCCTTGACTAAGATTTGCATTATAAAGCTTCCTCTTTTGGGTTTTTAGATGAGGCACACTCCTAGTGGTTAAACAGTAACACGAACCCATGAAGGTCTTCCCAGCTCTGACACATGTCACAGCTCTGCGATTCAATACAAAAATGTACACCTGCATAACCTCCTTCATAAACCAGTAAGCCATGTCCCACGATCATGGAAAGTAACACTTATTTTCTAAATCATTCAAGAAAACAGAAAGCAGTGAGTTCCTGCCTCACTTGCTAGGAGGGGTATGAGTCACGGTTAGTTAGGAAGGCACTTCTAAAGATTCGTTTTGCTGTGTCCATGCACTGTACTCAGATCATATAAGATGCACAAGAAGCACACATCTGCACAATGTAGAGATTGCATCAGCCATGTGTATGCACCAATGGGCTTGCACGGCAGTTAGCAGTGGTGTCTAATCAGGCTCTGCCACCTGTCACCTGACCCCAGCTGTCAGGTTTTCTTCTTCATCCGTGCATTAGCCAGCGATTACCCTTCCCAGATAACCCAATTACCCCACGGAAATGAGCAGTGTGGCAAACCTACAATCGCATATGATCCCACATTAGCTTCAGATACGTGTCCAAAGTTTCTCACCATAAAGACACTCCTCGATGGTGTAGGATTAAGTTTACTGGATTTGATTTCCCTCCTTGGAAACTAAGAGATGGGGCATGCTGAATGACAACAGGAAAAGGCAGGAAATGTCACAAAATCACAAAACCGATAAAACCAAGGCCCCAAGAGTCCACGAGAGCATTCATACTTGAAGCAGCTACCCTTTGCCCAGGGCCACATGTTTACACACGTGTAATGTTGGGTTTTCTAAGTGGAAATATCAAAGTACCTCACAGGATGTCATGCCTCCTTCCTATCATACCATAAGAAGCCAAATAAAGCCTTTTCTGATATTTAAGACATAAAGAATTTTCTCCCCCACTAAAAATATTATCTTCAAAAACATTAGGACAGGGGCTGGAAGAGTGGCTCAGGAGTTCGAGAGGTTCTTGTTCTTCCAGAGGAACGAATAACTCAGGTCCATGACCCACATCGGTGGCTCACAGCTGCCCAGAAGTTCCGCTCCAAGGGCCCCGTGAGGCCTCTGTCCGGCCTCCTCAGCCACCTGCGCTCATGTTACATAAACCCACAGGCAAACATATGGGCCTACACAAAGTTAAAAATAACAATGTTTTCAGTCAGGATAATAAAACATACAGAGACTGTAAGGGAGTTCAGACTTAGCACAATGTGGCAAAGCTTACAGTTTACAGACACGCAAAGCACGCATTAGACTCCAACAACTCTTACCCCACCTACTATTTGTACTATTTGGGGATTTCACACAATGCTCCCTGATCACACTCACTTCCAGTCCCCCGGGTCCACCTCCCACCCTTGTGACCTCCTCCCAGAAAAAAAGGAGGGAAAAAAAGCAAATAAGAAAGGCTAAGTCCATCTTGTGTTGCGCTTGCACTCACGGAGCACAGTCAGACTCCCAGTGGCCAGTGGAGCTTGCTCCTGAATGACACAGTGAAGGTCGGCCGGTCAAGGTTCTTTATGCTCATCACTGCTTCAAAACGAGATGGGCTCCCCAAGCCCCACCCCGTCTACTGTCAAAGTAGGCAGCCTATGGATTGCTTTAGCAACCAAGTGACTTAGTAGCACCAGCACACAACATAAAACGTTTAGGCTCCCTCTCTCCTCACCTAGTTACCTTTCCCTAGAGAAGAGAAACGTCTTCTAAAATCACAAGTTTGCATACTAGGTATTTTGTAGTATTTCTGCAAAGTCCAGCATTTACCATACTTTTCACACATTGGCTTTGGGGGGCGGGGGTAATATGTCTTCCTGGAATAGAGCAGAGCCGACTACACCCAATTGGAGGCTAAGAGTCTGCCTACATTCTCTTGAGCTGAATAGGAGCATTAGAAATGGATACCCAAGGACCCTGCTGGGCCCGAACTGACACTTAACTGAAGATGGCCCACAGCTTACGACCAAAGCCAGCCAACCTCAGTCAAACACAGCCAAGGGTAAAGATCTACAAGCTAGAAATGTCTGCTGTCAGCCATTGAAATTTTGTGGTAATTGCACTATCACAGCCAAAGGTGACTAAGCCAGAGAATCCAGACACTGACTACAGAGCCAGGAGGATGGCTCAGCAATTAAGAGCAGGTACGCCTTCGCAGAGGACTGAAGTCTGATTCCCTGAGCCCACACCAAGTGGTTTACCACCTCCTTTAACTCCAGCTCCGAGAGAATCCAACACCACTGGCCTCCGTGGGCCCCAAAATTCATAGGTCCACACAAATGCACATACACAGATCCACACACGTACACATAAGTAAAAACAAAACAAGTCTTAAGACACTAACTTTAAAAACAAATTAACTAAACCAGGCTGTCGTGGCACACGCCTTTAATCCCAGAGGCAGATGAATCTCTTGAGTTTGAGGCCAGCCTGATCTATAGAAGGAGTTCCAGGACAGCACCGGTTGTAAAGAGAAACCCCCTCTCTTGAAAGAACAAAAAGAATTAACTAAAGTTTCAAGTTAGAGTGCATTCAGAAACCTAGGCCCATACTAACTATGGGAAACAAATGTAACAAGTGAGGATCGTAGAAGCTGGACTTAAGGCGGCAAAGAGGAAGAGCTGGCAACTGCCACTCATACAGGGAGGCGTGGCTAGAGAATCCACGCCATGTTTGTGCTGCCCACCGTGGGGCTGAGGGCAGAGTCCAATCTCAGCATCTGCCTGGCATTCACAAGGCCCTGGGTTCAAATCCCAGCATCATATCACAAAAAGGAAGAGAGAACTTCCTAGCAGTTTTGACTGACTGTAAGAGAGAGAAAGGGAAGGGGAACTGGTAACATGCTGTTTGTCATAGCAAAAGAAACAAAAAACAAAACTCTGCAGAAGGATCAGTTACATCACCTGTTCATTACTGAGCATTATGAATCAATGAAATGAACCACAAGTACCCATATCAACCAAAAGTACATCTCGGAATTACTGATCTATTCTCACTCACGTGTGCTATGCTATAAAAGTACATATACATGGACCAGTGATGTCAAGGACACGTGAGCTCACTTGCCCCACTTACAGAATACATAAAGTGAGCGATGCATTAGTTAGAGATGTGCACGAGCTAATGTACTGTAGGGAGGAACACAGGAACATGACCCTATGGTTCCTGAAGCCAGCAGGAGGCTGGGATAGGACAGTCGAGCAGGAGGAGACTGGTAATTAACATCCTGTCACTTAAGCTGAGGGAGGAAACTGAATGGATGTCCCTATGTTAGTCTTTATGTCATACATCTTGTACAAATCTTGTATTAAACCGTATTCTAGTATCTTTTAAAAATTTCCCAAAAGTACAGAAATTTTAAATACAAGTAACATAAATACACGTAGTTATAATCTCTCATCAGCAGTGAAGTGACAGAGAGGCCGCTGTGACTCTCATTCCTTAGGTGTAAGAGACAAATGCAGGTACTGTGCGGCGTGACTGCACTTGGGGAGGTAGTTCATTCTGAAGCATCGGGTTCATGAAGGAAGAGCCGAGCAGACATTGTCCATGTACACACATCTGGCCACCCAAAGACCTGGACCAGCCGTGCTGTCCAACCACGGCAGCTCCCCATCTCACCTGCACAGCTGTATAATCCTGCGTAAGTCTTTCCCAGTAGCTCACTTTCCTGAATTACTATTGTTGAAAAGTCATTGCCCTCTCCCCTCCCATGGAATGCCTGAGAAAATCCTCCACCCCAGCAGTAGTTATAACATCGCAAAAATTTAAATTAAACATAAACGCCCAATAATAAACAACCGACTAGATCCTTCATTACTAATCACCTCCTGTGTCCATTAAGACTCCCCGGCAATGCAAGGGAAGGGAATGAAGGACACTGCAGCGGCCTTTACTCACCCGCATCACAGAACCATCAAGAAAGCACGTCAGAAGTCAAGCTTTTCCGCCTCACGTTTATTTCCTCAAAGGCTCACAATCCAAGACTTGTTTGACTTCAGTTTTTAAATTTAAAACAGACAATGTAACCTGGTGTGGTGGCAAATGCCTTTAACCCAGCACTCAAAAGGCAGAGGCAGGAAGAACTCTATGAATTTGAGGGCCAGGGTTCTGGGCCTAAAGAGCAAGTTCCAGGCCAGGGCTACATAATAAAAGAATCACAAAAAAAAAAAAAAAAAAAATTAAAACTACAGTTTTTAAACTAAAAAAATATATATATATAATATATAAACTTATTGTTCATGCAATAAACCCTGGCTCCCCTGGCAGTAGCTAGACATAGCTACAAAGCTGTGAACAGAATACTAACCCTTTGCAACGTTTACATTATAATAATTCCAGTACCTTCCTTTCTTAATTCAGTCACAGCTCATTAGTCCTACTACATATGCCAGGGCAGATTCCCAGGTAATGTCTTCCTATTTTACATGAAGAAATGACTCCGGTAAATACTACAGACATTATTCACTGAGACATATCTCACCCCTGTCACTTCCTGTAAAGTACTCTAGAGCCACACAGACCCAGAGAACACAGTACTAAATTCCCACAGTCTAGTCTTTTCCCAGCACAAGGAGAGTACAGTGATCTATCACTGACTCTGAAAAGGGGTTGCTCACTAAGTCAACAAAATATTTCCTGCTAATGAGATCAAAGAGTGAGATGAACTGAGTAGAGTGGTGGGTTCGGCAGTTAAGACATATATCCAAGGAATGCTTGATCAGTTAAAATCTAAACACCAAAATAAACTCATCTGCTCGTTCAATAAATATTAATTCAACTCTACAATACATAAAAACTGCCTGAGTAGCTTAGGGCAAAAGACAAACTTGATCCCAGGCATCCCAAGCTAACAGAGGAAAAGTCAGAACAAGCCAACAGACGCCAACTGGCAGAAGTGGTGCCAGGGCTCCCGTGAACTCCAGGCACTGTATTGAGAGTCAGGACACGTACAAGCCAGAGGATGCGGGTACAGAGACCTGAAGGTACCGTGTATAAAACTGGAAGCCAGCAAGATGGCGGTCAGCTGCACGAAAGGCCTCACAAGGAAGCAACGACAAGTCCACTTGGCCTCCCTGGGCCTGTGTGTGCAGAAGTCACAGTTAAATTTTCCAGGCTGACAGGCACCCAGGAGTATCACAGGATCCTGTGTGAAAGGTGCCCTGGTGAACTAAATATAAAGTTGATGTGTGCATTAATAGTCCTGATACATTTTTGGGCTCATAAAATAAGGAAGTTGAAACACAATATTCAAGTTCTATTTGTAACTTGTGTTATTTATGACTTTAAGACTAATCCGAATTAAATGAGAAGCTGAGATTCTAGTTTCCTTAGCATAAGCAGGATCAAGAAATCAACTATCGCAGTCATTGAGGTATGAGCTAAAACAAATGCCACATTAAAGGGGGACTGGGGAAGATCCCGTTGACCCGAGGGGAAACCGTCAAAGTGGCTGCAAACAGTAATGCATAGTGAGGCAGCAGACGCAGCAGTAAGTCTGAGTCTAGACAACGTTCTTCTGGCAGCCCTCGACGATGGCAAAGTACTACCCTTGGAAAGAAGGGTTTGTGTTACCAGTCAGGAAAATTAACCCCAAGCAGGTCTGGAGAATGATCTCAGATATCAACGAAACATGATTATCATCACATACATTGTTAATACCTTAAAAAATTCCTAAAATAAATAATAAAAATAAAAATCTAAAAGCTCTCTTCAGTAATTAATGCACATAATCTTTGAATACATACCATAGAACACTGTTTTGAAAACTGCCCTAGTACTCACAATCACACCTTTCTCCATAATCTCTATTTTCCGAAAACTAAGCTTCTAGCTGGGTATAAGCATGGAAGCTTCATGGGCTGGGGAGGTGGCTCGGAGGGTAAGAGACTGTGTTTGTCTGAAGTCAGAGTCAGCAGAACCCACATAAAGGCCAGGTGGGTGTGCATGAGACCACTGGAGCACAAAGGCTGGCTTGTGACCAGCAGAAATGTCCAGCAAACTGGTTCACAGTGTCAGTGAGTAAGGCAGAGCCATACTAGCCTTGGACCTTCACGAGTGTGCACACACACACACACCCACACACACATACCATACACACACACACCATACACACACACACACTCACACACACATACACACACACACCATACACACACACATACACACACACACACATACCATACACACACCATACACACACACACACACACCACACACACACCACACACACCACACACACACACCACACACACACACACCACACACACACACACACACACACACACACACACCACACACACACACCACACACACACACACACACACACACACCACACACACACACCACACACACACCCCATACACACACACACACACACACACACACACACACACACCACACACACCACATACACACACACACACACCACACACCACACATACACACACACAGACACCACACACACGCACACACAAACACACACAGACACATACACACATACACACCAAACATACCACGCACACACACACACACTATACACACACACACACATACACACACACACACACACACACACCATACACACACACACACACCATACACATTCGAGAAGACCTGCATTTCCACAAAGGTGGAAGACCTTTGATAGATGCAGACCACCCCACCTATCTGCCTATAAGGCAACATACACCACAGGTAGTTTTAAGATGTTTAAAATGCCAAGGAAATAAAACGGCACCAACACTTTGAACAAATGTTTGCTAATCGACTACTAAAGTGAACTGAGTGTCTACCTATAGGTAAACGATTCCACTTCTAGGGCAGCCAAAAGGAAGGAGTTTATACAGCCAACAAAATACACGAGTAAGAACGTTCACCGGAGCCGGACTGTAACAGCAAACAACGGGAGAGCAATACACACGCTTATTAAAAGTAGAACGGGCTAGGCCACCATTGTGGCAATCTGTTTTCTGATGCTGGTTACTGCAGGATGATCCTGTGTGAGTTTTAGAATCTTGTCTCTTCTAGTCAAAACCCAGGGCCATTTCCCCTTTCTTTACAGAGAGCGTCTTACAACTGCCTTGAGTAGTAATTAATATACGATAGGCATTAATAGCACAGGAGTGCCAAGTCCAAGTGACAAGGACAATATAGCTTCTTTGTGGCTCACCCTCCACCCCCAACCTCTCTATTCTTGGGATCCAGCCACACAGCTTATGGGAACAACCTCGAGCCATACTGTAAGCTGCATCTAAGTGTCCTCTCATTGACTCTGACACAGAATCAACCCTTCCTACAACAGTAGGTGTAACCCTCAAACAGCCTGACCTGAAATTGAGTGACCCAGACATAAGCACTGCCCATTGTTTTAAGCTACAATCATGAACAAATTTCCAGGTAGCCAGAGTAACTAAAACAAATCCTGGACATGAAAGGAAACTGCTGGACACAGCATTAAGTAAAATTCACTCACAGAATACAACGCTGAAGGAAGGAAACCAAACACAAAGCAGTGTATGTTGCATGGCACCGTTTCTTGAAAAACTAAAAATCTAAAACTAACCTATGGTGACAGAAAATTAAATCCTGGGTAAATTCAAAATAGGAAGACAGCACTGAGGGAAAACAATTGTAATAAGCCTCAGGGGCACCAGACATACTCTATAGATTGAACTGAGTTAATTATATTATAGAAATTCGTAGGGATATACACCTAAGACTAATACACATTGTTGGATGCAAACGATACAACCTTTTTAAAGTGTATATTCAAGAACTAACAAGATAGTAACGAGTGAGCAATCACCATCCAAGAAATTAAGAATCCTAACCAGAGAGTGTGGCACCCTTGGGCTTCTTTATCCCAGGACACTGATGCTGACCAAAACAGGTACCTGGAGGCTGCACTGTACTTAGGCAGCCCTGAACACTAAAAGGCAAAGTGCCACAGTGTCAGAGAGACCAAGTGAACCATCCATCCCCTTGATCTCAATTAAGACCTCAACAAAACAAACCCCAAAAGGAAGGACAGCTTGGAAGAAAACTAGGGAGGGGGACAGGAGGGTCCCTGAAGCTCACAGGCTAGCCACCCTCGCCTAATCAGCAAGGCCAGGTCAGAGTCACTCTACCAAAACACGAGGAGGGCGGTTCCTAGGAAAGGCACACAAGGTTCAACTCTGGGGAGCACATGGGCCACATCCAATCACGTGCCACCCCTCCTGCATAAGTGTGCACCCACGCACAAAACAGTAATAATAGAATAACACAGCAAAATTCAGGTAAACACTGACAGTAGTAAAACTATAATCCCAAATTGAAACAAAAAGAAAGAGAGAAAGAAAGAAAGAAAGAAGGAAAGAAAGAAAGAAAGGAAGGAAAGAAGGAAGGAAGGAAGGAAGGAAGGAAGGAAGGAAGGAAGGAAGGAAGGAAGGAAGGAGGGAGGGAGGGAGGGAGGGAGGGAGGAAGGAAGGAAGGAAGGAAGGAAGGAAGAAAATGTCATTTTTAGGAACTCAAGGCAAACCGATAAAGAATTTTAAGATTAAACTGCTCAGGTAAGACAGATTTTGAAACCATCCTCCACACCAATTCAATGTTTTTCTTTTGTGATTTTTATTTCACCTTGTCTTATCTTACTCCATTCATACTGATAAATTAAACTGCTGGAAAACCGACCAAGTGAAGAAGCCAGCAGCTCCCGGGGAGCTGCTGGCGGTGCATGGACCCTGCACGGCTGTGCAGTGAAGCAGGGACATCCCCACCCCCACCCCTAACGTGGTAACGTAAATTAATACACTGAGCGTCTGGACGACAGTCTGCCGCTGCCCTCGAGCACTATCTGTTTTTTAATTCAACAAGTGGAAGAGAGCTTCCGGGGGTGGAATACGCAACTTCTGCTACACTCATTAAGTGTCACCAGGACACGGGCGCAAGGTGTACCTCTGTCACCAGGTAACTAAGTCATCTCTGTGCTGCCGAATCACTCAGGGAGACACCAGGCTCCAGAGTCCATCTTGATTGTCCTGGAAGCCAATGAAACAACCCCAACACTAGACATTTTCCCTTAGGGTAGCCGGCTCCCAGAGTTTTGTGAAGACAGGGCATGTTTAAATAAGGTAGTCTAAGTCAACGAGGGAAAACAGAACCTCACTAAATCAATAATCAGCAATGATCCTTACAATCTTGATTCTGGGAAGAACGAAGCCTGTATTACTTAGCATTTAGTTCGGGTTTTACAGCTATAGAAACTAACAGTAACCCAAGAGCTCTAGAAGCAGACACTGCAGTGAACCCGTCCCTCCCATGTCTTGTGTGGCCCTGAGGATCAAGCAGACTGACTCACCCTCTGGGATGACTAGGAAGCAGATGAGAGAATGGTTCAGGAGCTTCTCTTCGAGCAGTGGCGGTGCACACGGGCCATGTGGGGAACGCTCTCCTGTGACCTCCACATCAGTCACCCTCACTCTGTACTGTGGACACCCTTTCCCCTCGCCCTCAAATATCCCAATTTTATAAAGAAATAAGCTTTGAAGAATTGAGTCCTGAGGTGAGAGAGCCTGTAGATGATCCTAGCCAGCCGGGAATGGCCTCTGTGCCTCTAATTCCCACACCCTCTAATCCCTGTACGCTATGTAGGAGTATGCTACAGGTCAGACTCTCTTCAAATTGTGATTCTTAGGTTAATTGCAAAAAATGGTAGAAACCTTTTAGAGGGGAAAATGATTCTCTAATATATAATTAGATCACATCTGTAAATGGAAAATGCTTCTCACAAATTACACTGGAGGGGCAAACTGTAAATCTGTGGTAATTATTCTGGATTGCACCGGTTACAAAACAAGGATGGTTAAAGGTGAATTAAACTCAGAGCCCGAAAACGTCTCCTCCTCTCCACCTGAAGTAGCAACTCTCAAAGGTTTAGTTTTCTAAATGCTCTGCCTTCCTGACGCTCCTCAGTTTCTCAACCAGAATCATTTTGTTCTCAATTTGCTAAAAGGTTGAACTCACTGGCTTCTTCCACCCATGCTTCCTGGCTACCAAACGTATCAATAATTCAGCAGGATGGAAAAGCTAGGCCACAGCAAACTGCCTGGCCCTGGAGACCCAGACTGGATCTGCTGGCTCCCACACAGGGCATGGAGATGATCAGTCAATATCCGCCCAACACCAAGTCTGACACTTCTCCTTAGGTACCTGTTTAACCAGACCAGTTGTCCTCACTAAGGGTTACCTGCACAACAAAACACCTGAAAGGGAGTAATGGCGGGCTGGAGAGACGGTTCAGTGGTTAGGAACACTTGCTGCTCTTCCAGAGAACTCAGGTTTGTGTTACATGATGGCCCACAACCATCCGGAACTCTCTCCAGGCGATCTGACACCCTCTTCTGACCTCCGAGAGCAACAGGCACTCCTGTGGTGCATATGCATAAATGCAGGCCACACTCATACACATAAAATAATAAATCTTAAAATACATTTTTTTGGCCTTGTCAGTCATCAATGGGAGGAGAAGCCCTTGGTCCTGTCAAGGCTTGATGCACCAGTGTAGGGGAATATCAGGGCGGGGAGGTGGGAGGGAGTGGGTAGGTGGGTAAGGGAGCATCCTCATAGAAGCAGGGGGTGGGGGGATGGGATAGTGGTTTCTGGAGGGTAAACCAGGAAAGGGTTTACATTTGAAATGTAAATTTTAAAAAATCCAATGAAAGAAAAATTATTAATATATATACACATATGCATATGTATATATACATATACACATATGTGTATATATATATATATATATTTTTTTTTAAGGCGAAAGGGTGCTGATGAATTATACTCACAGAACTAAGGACAACCCAAGCTGTCCAGTCTGCTTAAAAAGTGAGTGGCAAGCAGCACTAAGGCTCAGGACCCAAACTCTGAAAGTTAGACAAAGGACACTTCTTGAATACCTTTGTGAGAGTGCCCCATTCTTCAACTAAGGACACCTGTCCCTGCAATTAGGGCTCTGTATTCCCCTTACAAGTCAATTCACATTGTTATTAGTATCATTTCCTTTTCCATCAGGCTTAATGGCCTGAGGAGAGTACAAACTAAGGAGTGAACGAGAGGGGCGGCACACTTACAATTTCCCCTATAAAATTATGGCAAACTAGAAACTATTTTGTTAATTGTGGGGTCTTGGCGAGAAGAGCAAGGAGACACTGTTCATTTTAGGCCAGTTTACTGATTATTAAGGCGACTTCAAGAAAGGGAAAACAATTTAAAACTCTGCCCTAGTTACCACCAGCACGGACAAAACTCCCAGAGATTCAGTATGGGAGAGAATTGGGCACGGGTCATCTCAACTGTACTGTGAAACTTTTCTGAGCTATGAAACAGCTGTCTCATAGATCTAATTATATAGGGAGAAAGAAAAGGAAGGAAGGGACAAAGGAACGAAGGAGATCCACGACTAAATTATTCCAGCAAGAATACTTAGACACTGTCCCTACAACTTCTTCTATTCGTGTCGCAGTATTGCCCCCAATTCACCAAGCCTTTCCAATCCATAAGGCACAACGCGTATTAGTCTTATAAAAAAGCATCTGGGGTGAGGAAATGAGTGAACAGAAGAGTCTACCAACGCATCTTTATTCGAAAATGCCGTGATGTTAGCTAACACCTTGTACGCTGGTTTAAAATATCTGTCGATTAAATGGAGTGTGTCTAGAAAAAGCCCAGAGATCCCGATGCTCAACAAACATGAACGTCCCATCATGGAGTTAAGACTTCTCCCATTCGCTGGCATTAAAACACCTGCGACCTACCGTGCTCATCCCCCACCCCCCCCACCCCGAAACGCCGCCTCCCCGGATCTCCAAACTCTCCAGCAAAACTTTGCAAGGGCGCACCGATTGCTAGGCTTTCCAGCTCCCTCCCTCGCGCCCATCCTCCCCGGGGCTGCTCCAAAGTTCTTGTGACATCCAGGCAATCTTTTTCAGCCGGCGAAGTTTGCCTGGGTCCTGCCCACTCGCGCTCCGGCAGGACGCAACTGAAACTTGCGAGGGAGACGCATCTCCCCGGGGACCGAAACTTGCACGCGGGGTGACCGGGTTGAGGAGGAAGGCGGCCAAAGCGTTCGGCCTCCCCGGGGGTCTGCACGCAGCGCCGGGCCCTCCGGGTCCCCCCGGCTCGCCCGCGCGCGCTCGCCCGCCTGTCAATCACACCGCATACCCCCCCACGCGCGCGCGCAACAAGGCGCGCGGACTCCACGGGAGCTGGCTCCGTCCAGGCCGCGCCGCCGCAGCGTGTCCTCTGCCCGGGGCTGGGAATGGCGGCGGCCGGCTGCCCAGAGCCAATTCCGTCCTAGCCCCCTCGCCTTTAGACCCCGCCAGCCCCTCTAGCAGCGGCTGAAGAGAAAAAGAAGTTACCTCCAAACGGTCCCAGCAGCGGCGACGGCGGCCAGTCGCGGGAGGCCGACAGGGTCCGGCGCGGCGGCGGCGGCGGCTACCGCAGTGCCCTCCGCCCCATTGTTTCCCTTCCAGGAGGCTCCCGGCAAAGCCGAGCCCGGGAACCAGGAAGTTCCCCGGCGCGACACCTCCTGCCGCCGCCGCTATGGAAACGGCCCCCGCCTTCCCCAGGGCGGCTCGCCCGGGACCCCGCCTCCGCGCCGCCGGCCCCGCCCGCCTCACCGGCCGCCAACAGTCGCCGCTGCGGCCGCGGCCGCCGCCATCTTGGCGCGGGCGGGCAGCCCCTGCCTTCCCGGCGGCACGTGCGCTGCTCCCGCGCTCCCGCCGGGCGCGCTCCCGCGGGGCTGCAGGGGGAGGCCACTTGCCCAAGCCCCTCTGCAGGAAGACGGTGTCCGCGGACCCGGCAGCGCCGGGAGATCGCTCCAGAACTACGCATGGGCTTGGACCAATGCTGTGTCTGACACCTGGGGGCGGGCGACAGAGCAGGGCGCCTTTTGCAGCTGGCCCATCTGCTTGCCAGCCTTCAGACGTTGCCTACTGCACTTGGGTTTCTCTTGGAGTCATCTCCATCCGTGAAGTGAGAGGGAAGCGTACCTGCTTCGTGGAGTTGTCCCCTGCACGAGCGAATGCTTGCTAGTGTGCGCACAATGAGTCTGTCAATAGAGTGGCGCTGTTCCTGACACAAGGTCACACAGCCAATCTCCAGGCCAAGTGTTCAGATCAGCACGACTTTAAGTAGGCTACCGTGTGCGAGCCTTTTGCTGCCTAAAAATGTGTTCAGTGTTCATCTCCGGCCCATCTTTCTCTAGGTCAGCTTTCTTTTTTGTGTGTCAAGAGTTTTAATCTCCACGGACTTCCATTAAGGGATGATGTAAACTTCCCAACACTATAATTTGCTGACAGTTAAATGATTTATTCAATAGAAGCTGCAAAGGTTTGGGTGTGCGAGTAACTAAAAGGCTTCTGTCCTTGTTTCCAGGAACTAGAATTACTAAAGCTGGCAACTGTGCGCTGTTGTTACTCTCTTTCCCAGGCTGGTGAAACCTGACACTCATGACTGGGTGCTGTGTGCACTGAGGCCTGAGTCCTGGCCCTTCCTCAGCATGCAGTCTTTAACACCTGTGACTAGTTGGGTCTTAGATGGCCTCTAAGGCCACTTCCAACTCTCAAATGCTGCTTAACCACTTTACAGTGTTGGCGAGGTGGGGCTTTCCAGTGAAACCCACGGCCTTTTGTTCATACACACACACACACACACACACACACACACACACACACACACACACACAGCTTCATTGCCGGTTTAAAGACAATAACATAATAAAAATGTATCCTTTCATTCAGGCCTTTATATTTAAACCAGGTTTGGAAACACAACTTTTGGGGTTTTTTTTTTTAATTGTTTTGTTTATTCTGGTATGTACAAAATGGCACAATTGGTTTGATGAAAATCAGGTCAAAAGTTGGATGGACTTGGGAATTTTTTTCAACACTCAAATATTTCTCTATAAGGAATAGACTTCCCAAATTAGCAAGTCAACAAAGTATTCTCCATTTGTGACAATATCTACCAAGTCTTTGAGGACAACACATGCACATATGCAAGTACATACATTGTACCCTGAAGATTGCAGGAATCTTCCAAAAGATGCTCACCTAGTAAAATTGCAATATTTATGCTACCATCTCTCTTCCCCACCCCACCCCCCCGGAGCTGGGGACCGAACCCAGGGCCTTGTGCTTGCTAGGCAAGCGCTCTACCACTGAGCTAAATCCCCAACCCCTATGCTACGATCTCTAACATACCTTGGGAACCCCACAGAAGCTCAAGAGAATTCATCCAGAAATTTCACTATAAATACCACAGCCTCGATGAGTTGGAGGGACAATGCTGGACACAAGATTACTTCACAAACTGAAGGAAAAGTTTCCAACGTTTGTGTATGTGAAATCTATATTAGTCTAATACTGTATTCTGGACTTGTCAGCACTATTGGCCCAGCTTCAGACTTAGCAGTCTGTACTATTATGAATATTCAGAAATATACTCAAGAATGAGGGTGGCTAAATTTCACTGACACAAATAGGAATGCTTGTATCTTGGAGTAGAAGTTTAGCAACCCCTGTCCTAAAAAAGAAAAAAAAAACTGCATATTAGGTTATATTCACTCCATGGTTCTATTCTCAATAACATATAATACATATCAAGATGTCCTTCAACTGGGAGAAAAAGGATAAAAGTTCACTGTCAATTACCAAAGGAAATGAAAAGGGAGGTAAACAGTTTGTGTCCCCAATGAAAATATTTCACAAATACCAAACATTTAGAATTATCTGATCACATAACGAAGGAAGAGTGACATTTGTGTTTCATTTTTTGGAAGCTATGTTATACTCATGACAATACTTATACAATATTGCCAAAGGTAAAAGTGCATGTTTAAATTTCCCACAAGATACCATAATAACTACAGTCAAGAGTATAATTTGTGGTAAGAAAATGAAAATATAGAACATGGGGAAACTTTCAAAAGTAAACTATCCTTAGCTTTCATCATCAAAACTGTGGATCAAAGGCGCTGCTCCCAGAGTCGCCTGTAAACTGAGACTTTGCGATGTGGACTATTTGCTATGTAGCCCATTTAAGGTTGGGGAGAAGCTAAGCAGGCTGCACGGCGGAGACTCTGGAAAAACGAGGTTCACCTCACCCCCTACAGTCATTTCTGAAGCTCCCTAGGAATGCTCTGTTGAGTAGAAAAGTCAGTTCCAATATCACTGTGTATAATTCATCATGATAAAAAAAGAAGAAAGCGAATCAGTCAATATCCATGGACCAAATGTCAATGAAATAAGTCATATCCACATGTCTCCTATTTTTTTTCCTTTAAAAAAAAAAAAAAGTCCTTCAGTTTAAAAGAGAAAATACAGATGAAGAGCCAAGAGGAGGAGGATCACATGGACGGATTATGAGTAGTAGAATGCACATATGATGTTGCAAACAGTCTGTTACAACGATCTGGGGTGGTCTCACTCATCGGTGTTCTGGCGAGGCTTGGGAAGTACCCCCCCCCCATCTTAAGAACACAAGTGCCATGAATTTGGGGAACTTGTCTGTCCCGTCGTCCAGTTTGCTCTCTGGCCAGAGTGAGCTTCCTCTGAATAAATATAGAAAGAATGAAGAAGGGAAAGACAGTGTAAGGAAAGACTGCTGGAGGAAAGGACACAAGGGTGTATCAACACCCAATCTTCGTATGTAAAAAGCGTCTCATCTTTCCACACACTCAAACGGATCTGGTGACTCAAAAAAAAAACCAAGTTTAGAAACAACTCGTTTTCAACTACAGAAGTTGTCACTCAATGTCTTCCCCTCTTCCCAACTCATAGCATCCCGTTCCTGATCACATAGTAAGACAGTTAACCAGGCTGCCAGGAATCTGAAATGAGGCTGGATCACTCTTCAGATGGGCCACTTCGTGGCTCTGGAGGACTTTCCGTCCGCTGCGCTTCTGTCCGCCATTCTTCAGCTCCCCAACCCCCTCCCGCGTCACCTCCCAGAAGCCACACCATTATTTCTAGGACATGCATTTGTCCATCCTGGCCCGGGGTCTGAGCACGTGCTACGGCACCAGCTTGGCGCTCAGAGGACAACTTTAAGGAGTCAGTTGTCTCCCTCTCCTGTGCAGGTCCCAGGGATTGAACCCAGGCCATCAGGATGGACAGCAAGCGCCTTAACCTGTAGAGCCTTCTCACTGGCTCCATTTTTTAACTTCCATAAAATGGATAAAATTTAAATATTATGATCCACACATATATAAGATATTGAAAAATTAAAATATGACTTCCTGGCATTTTTGTCTCCATTTTAGTGATAAGAGATCAGCCTTTGTGTACATTGTTATTAAGTTTTGAACTCTGTGGATGTTGTATAGTAGTTAGTTTTCCCAGGAAACCTCCCACGGAACCATGCCTACCAATATTCACAGTTAGCCGCCCTCCTTTTATGTCTGATGGCGCTGTGACTCGGTATGGTGGGAATGAGGCAGAGTGATCTCTAAGATGAGAACAGAGAAGCCTCAAAATTTCTACCTGATTCTCTGAAATCCTTTGTGCACTTTCTCTCCAAATTCAAATAGTGTCAGGGAAGGAACCCAGGCAGCTTCCAGAGAGCACAATAGATAGCCAACCTCTCCTGAGCCCACTGCAAACAGCCGCCAACCTCAACACTGTGTGCCCGGGGTCCCAGCTGAACATCGCCCTGAGAAACCCTAGGTGGTGACCTTTCAGGTGAGCCCAGGTAGCCCAGGGAACCACAGAACAGTGATAAATTTCTGATAGACTTCAGTGTCTCTTGTCACAAACCTGCAGGAAAATGTAATAAATTTATTAAGAATGAAGTCCTGGACTGGGAAGGTAGCTCAATCACACACAGAAGCCATGTGAAAAACCAGGCATGGTGGCACACTGCTAGAATCCCAGTATTGAGAAGTAGAGCCAAGGGCTGGAGAGATGGCTCAGTGGTTAAGAGCACTGACTGCTCTTCCAGAGGTCCTGAGTTCAAATCCCAGCAACTACATGGTGGTTCACAGCCATCTGTAATGAGATCTGATGGCCTCTTCTGGTGTGACTGAGGACAGTGACAGTGTACTCACATACATGAGAGTTAGAGACAGGCAGATGCCTGGGGCTTTCTACCCAACAAAACAAGGCAATGGTTCCTAAGTGACATTCAAAATTAACCTCTGGCATCCATACACTCACACATTGTGCATGAGTCCTCAGACACACATGTACACACAAATACACACACACACACACACACACACACACACACACAAAAGAAAAAGTTCTAAAGCTATATTTAGCCACATTTCACCTAAAGTTTAATAAAAAAAAAATCATAAAAATCTGCAGAAATGCCACGGTCATAGGTCAAGCTATGAAAACAGGATTAAAAAAAAACATATTCTAGAGACTTCAAGGGCACCTTCTTTTACTGAGAAGTTTCTAATTTTGTCTGGGTCTCTGCTTTGAGGTGAGATGATGCATGATTGGACTCTGAGAAGCAACATAATGACCTTGATCAAAGTAAATACACAGTACTTTCAATTACGTTTGACTCAGACATGAAATGAGTCCTTGACAACCTACTCTGACTAAAAAGGAAAAGACATAAGGGTCTTAAGCAGCCAGACTCAAGACTCTTGAAAATGAGGCTAGAGATGAAATAAAAATGACTTTTTTTGATCTGCCTAGCTTGTTCTGCCTGATAATATGCATTGAAAATTACAGGTTCATAATTCTTAATCTGTAATTTTGAAATTCACAAAGGTCTTCAAGTCAAAACATCTTTTAATGTATGTTTGGCAACTGAATGGGGACAACCGACCTTTCTTTAGACTACTCGTGGTTTTTCTTTGGGGATGGTGCTGGTCGAAACTTTTTGGTTTGGTTTCTTCAAGGTGGAAGCTAGCTATGTAGTCCAGGCTGGACTTGAACTCCTTTTATAGCCCAGGTTTACCTCAGACTCCAAGCCAACCTTCTAGTGGCTGACTAGTTGTACTTCAAATATTTAGTGTGTTTGAACATAAGACATCATGCTACACCTAATGCATGCCACTCCAGGAGTAATTCATAGTTCACGTCGTCCTAAAAATTAGAGCTTCTGAACTGAGCCATCCCTGGCCTCAGACATAAAGGGACTGTAACATAGACCTACATCAGCGCTACAGTGAAAGTGAGACCATACAAAGTACTCAGCCAGTCTCTCAGAGAGACATCTCTGAGACTGTGTGTCATGGCTGTGTGGTCCTGGGCCCCATATCACTCTGCAAAATAAGTGGGAGAAGCTGCCTCACAGGCTCTTTACGGAACTAAATAAACCATGCACACAAAACGCTTAGCCCAGTGGACGGTACTTGTCTTAGTTAGGGGTTTGCCGCTGTGAACAGTCACCATGACCAAGGCAACTCTTATAAGGACAACATTTAATTGGGGCTGGCTTCCAGGTTCAGAGGTTCAGTCCATCATCATCATGGAGGGGAGCATGGCAGCATCCAGGCAGGCATGGTGCAGGAGGAACTGAGAGTTCTACATCTTCATCTGAAGGCTGCTAGCAGAATACTCGCTTCCAGGCAGCTAGGATGAGGGTCTTAAAGCCCAAACCCATGGTGACACACCTACTCCAACAAGGCCACACACACTCTAACAAGGCCACACACACTCCAACACGGCCACACCCACTCCAGCAAGGCCACACCCACTCCAGCAAGGCCACACCTACTCCAACAAGGCCACATCTACTCTAACAGGGTTGCACCTTCTAGTCATGCCACTCCCTGGGTCCAGCATACACAAAACATCACAGTAGTAAACATTCAACAAACACCCAAAATTATCAGGAGACCATTCAAATACAAGGGGCTCCTCCCCCTAAAATCGAAGGGAAATAATATTTCAACAAGGATTTAGTTAGAAAAAAGCAAAACCACTCCAGGTTATTAACAGCAAAATGAATTCAATAAAGGGAATCAGAGCATTTTAAGTCTTTGGAGTGTGTGAAAGGGCAAGAAAGGTCAAAACTTTCCAATAATTCCACATCAGCTGCAGACCCTCTGTTAGGAACCAGGTCAGAAATCAAAGCTAACGGCAGATCATCGCCGCCATCATCATCATCATCATCATCATCATCATCATCATCATCATCATCATCACTGTGATGTCTTCCCTGCCAAGGATATGTGTCGGTGTGCTGGGGCCTAGCCAGCCTCATTCCAAAAGTGTGCATCTGCCAAACCCCTCGTGTCAACTGCTTCAAAAGCAATGACATACCCTCAGGCCTTCTAGATGCTATGGGGTGGGGCTCTATACCTTAGCAGATCTGTACTGCCAAGGGACATGGAGAATCACAGCTCCTGGGTGTTCAGCCTTTCTGATACATCTAATGCACATCATATCACAGTCACCAAGTTGTTTATGGGATGTTTCATGCACTATGTGTTCAGATGTGTGGACGTCTGTACCTCAGAGATCTGGTCACAGTCTGGTTTGGTATCCTCATTATTATGAAACATTTCAACAGACTCAGTATTTTGTAAAACTACGTTCCCCATCATCTTCTGATTGGTCAATAAAGAGCTGATCAGTCTACAGCTAGGCAGGAGAAAATAAGGCAGGACTTCTGTGTCCTGAGAGAGAAAAAGAGGGTCTCGGGTGGGCATGTAGGGGGTTGGGGTCAAGAGGAAGACATGGTGAAAGAACGATGTGTCAGAGCAAGACTGAAATAGCAGGTAATGCCACGTGGCTGGGAGGTAGTCCAGGCCAGCAGAGTTAATTAATTAATAATTAATTAACTAGTATGACGTTCTCCATGTCATTACTCGGGAACAAGAAGGGGCACAAGAAAGCCCTGTACTTTTTTATATCGAGTCAAACAATTTATGTAGGTAGACTAGTTTGATTCTCTCTTACAGTGCTAGGGCTCAAACCCGTACCCTCACATGAGCGAGGCAAGCACATTCCCCAGTCCTCAGCCCCAGCATAGAATTTTCCACAGAAGCCCTGGGAGTGAGGGGCTTCCTGATGTGTCTGCTTGGGCAGCAAGAGACTCAAGGCTCTCTATTCCACACCTACAGCGGGTGGCTGAAGGGAAGTTCGTCTGCCAATCAACGAGTCTGTGTGTCAGGTGAAAAGATACATTGCT
This sequence comes from Rattus rattus, assembly GCF_011064425.1. Classification (NCBI taxonomy): domain Eukaryota; kingdom Metazoa; phylum Chordata; class Mammalia; order Rodentia; family Muridae; genus Rattus; species Rattus rattus. Next base: position 12,647,924 of record NC_046167.1, on the reverse strand, counting down.
ATTAAACATTCCATTTAATACCCCGAGATCAAATAATTCTCCCTGTCAAAAGCAAACCTTCATTCTGTTATGCGTTACCACTTCCAGGTCGCCTTCCTTTAAGTCGACTCATCCCTATGTAAATAAATTTAATAGAGACATTTTTGAATAAATATCTAAAGCGAAATGCAAATCGCGACTGTAGAACGCAAGTGTCACGTCGTATAGAGGATAAAAAAAAATAAAAATGAACACACTGGAAATAAAACAATATCAAAACCAGTTAGTACGAGAGCCCGATGCCTACTCCCGCTGTTAAAAAGAGAGGCTCCTGTGCATGAGAGACGTTGGTTGTTGTCTTGGGCAGGTTGTCTGTTGCTGTGAAGACACCATGACCAAAGCAACTCTTACAAAGAAAAACATTTAATTGGGGTTGGCTTACAGGCTCAGAGGTTCAGTCCGTTATCATCATGGCAGGACATATGACGGAGTGCAGGCAGACATGATACCTGAGAGTAAATAGGAAGTGGCACCTGGATCCACAGGCAGCAGGAAGAGACTGAGTCACTCAAACCTTTGGGGCCTCAAAGCCAACCCCCAGTGACACACTTTCTCCAACAAGCCACACTCCTCCCAATAGTGCCCCTCCCTATGGACCTATGGGGGCCATTTTGATTCAGATCACCACAGTTGGCAAATATCCTATCGCCAGTTGGTTTATTGGTTCCTCAGACGATGCTTTCCCCAGGACTAAAAGGAAAAATCACGGTCCGTGAAAAACCAAAGCCATCGCTATCACTAGGAGAGACAATGGTGTTTGAAGCCTTGACCGTCTTCCCTACCACAACAGGCCCTACCTTTGTTTCAGGTAACACCCTTTCCGCCACCTCCGATTTACTAGGTTAGCTGAGGGTCAGGACATTGAGTGGTGCCACTTCGGAAACTACTCAGAAGTTGGTGTCGCGTTATGCCAGGAGGCTTTCCTTGTGCTAACTCAGTCATGCACAAGATCGTCACTGTCCTTGAGCTACAATTCATGTGACACAAAACCAACTATTGTGAGGGGACTTTATATTAGCGTTCAGGACACTCCTAGTGTATAACTACTTTCTCTAACATTTGTCCCCCAAAAAGCCTGTACCCCATGCTCACCTCACCTGTTCTGTCGTTTCCCACGAAAACATAGGCCCTGGCAACCTCTAATCCACTTCCTGTGGTATGGGACCTGGTATTTACCATTGCTTTCCCTAACACGTCTTTGGGGTTCATATCCTTTGTAGTATGTACTGACACTTCCTTTACATGGGCAATTATATCACAACTGGTTAGTATATGTAAGGCTGACCATTTGGATTTTCCTGTCTTTGGGCTATCGTGAAAATTGCTATTATAAGCTTGTATGTATTTGCTTGAGTAATTATTCCTCATTATTTCAGGAATGTGCTTAGGGGTGGAATTGCTGGGTCCTGTTGTAACTTTATGTTTAAGGAGGGACTTTCTAAGGGGACACCAAACTGTTTTTACAATGGCTTTTATTCCCACCAACCGTGCAGTAGGTTTCCAATTTCTCCACATCCTCCATAAACACTTGTTATTGTCTGTTTTCATGGTTATAGCCATCCCAGTGAGCATGAAGTGGTATCTTGTGGTTTGATTTGCATTTCCCTAATAACAAGTGATATCAAGCATCTTTCATGTGCATATTACTGTTCTAAGTAACTTCTTGGAAAACTGTCTACTCCAGTTACTTGATCATTTTTTTAATTGGGTTGCTTGAATCTTTATTGAGTTATAAGCATTCTTTGTGGATTCTCTCATTGCATAGATTTGCAAATATTTTCTTCTACTCAACAGTTTACTATTCCATCTTCTTGATAATGCCCTTTGGTGGACGATATCTTATTTTTCTGACATTCAATTTATCTACTTTTTTTTGCTTTGTTATATTTTTAGCATCACTTCTATTGGCCTCTTTTCAAATCCAAAGTAAAACACCTTTAAAGTTTTACGGTACTTTATAGTTTTATAAATATAAAGTTTTATAGACCAGGTTGGCCTTGAACTCACAGAGATCCTCCGCTTAAAAAAAATAAATAACAAATAAAAATAAATATAAAGTTTTATGGCCCTTATATTAAAATAAGACTTTTAAGCTACATAATTTCCATAACTAAGGCAAATCCATTGACCCAGATTAACTCTATAATGACAGGAATTTACCCATGCTTGACGCTGTTTCTTTAATAAATGAGTTTGCTCAGGCAAGAATATGAGCAAATCACTATGGTGGCTTCTGCACCAATCTGTATTTATAGTTATTCACATCGTATATTATTCCTGTGGGTAAGCAGGAAGAGTACAGAAAGTGACCCAGTGCTGAGGCCAGACACTTGACCCCCGGTTTATGGGATGAAAGGCAGGAGAACTGTAAATAATAACAAAACCACCTCAAACTCATCTAAGCAACAAAGATGGTTGGTGTCCAACACCGGTGAGTTTCACAGATTCTGATCTTCTATCAGCTTCTTTCTCGGCCTGCGCTTGGCATCTCCACTCCCCCAAGATGGCGGCTAGTCATTTCCACAGAGTCCTGGGCCTCCTTGACCCCATTTAGAGAAGGCAAGCAACTCCCAGCAAAGGTTTTCCTGTATCTGGATTCTGTTGTGCATGAACCACATCCCTGCACACATCAACAGGCATGATCTATGTATATGTTAGCTGCTCCTCTTTGTCCGTTGGGCTTCCTTCATATGGGAGATGCATGTTTCTCAGATGATAAACTGGGAAGTGACAAAAAAAAAATTGGTTAAGGAGCTAGCATACTGTGCCTCAAGGTCACTGAAGAGGTCTTAACAGGAGAGATGGGACTGTCTGCTCACAGAGCAGCAGAGTGCTAAGGTCCATTTCTTTTATATAAAAATAGAGATTAATCATCCATTTTAGCTGGACCACTGGTGTCAGGTGAAAATCAGTAATCCAACAAGGGTAACTTGAGAGCACATCATGGAACGCTTCAAATGCCTGAGTAAGAAGTTTAGATTTAGTTCACTGGGCAATAGTTAGAAAAAGAATATGACTTACTCTCTGTGGGGGAAATTTGCTCTAAAACTGGTAAGGTATTTTTAATTCGCTACATGCTGTATCTTGACATTTAGTAAGCTATATTCATTACTCATTCAGTAAACAAACATTTATTGAACACTTACTGATGCCCATCTGTGTTGTATTGTGTTGGCAGTAGCTGGTCATTCAGGATCAATAAAACAGCAAAGCTGTTACTCCTGAGGGACTTGTAGGATTGAGACTATGACAGATGATCAGAGTCTGATGTCTCATCTGCTTTGGAAGGTGTTACGTTCTGGGCTGAGCTTGCCAATAGACAAACAGGATAAAAACCACTACCAGCAAACCAGGTCCCAGCATCTCAGGGACCAAGCACTTCAAGAGAAGTTACTCTATAGCCCTAACTGGGTGACACAGTGAGACAATCTGAGGGTCTTCTTTACTTCGGTCTCAACACAGCCATTTTTAAAGTGGACAGCTCTTGTCTCAAGGCTGAGCACAAATATTTTCATGTCAAAAAAAATTAAAGCAGTGGGCTGGCAAGACGGCTCTACCTGTTAAGGTTGTTGCTGCCAATCCCGATGACCTGAGTTCGAGTCTAATTTCCTAAAGCTACAATCATGGCACATGCACGCACAATGGGGGTGGGGGGAAGGATAGAGATGGAGGACAGGGAGAGAGGAAGAGCTGAGGTAACAGTTACCTCCGTGGATATATATGTTCATGCTACCAAGTCTGAAGACTTGAGTTTGATCCTCCATACACATAATAGATGGAAAGAACCAACTCCTGCATGTTGTCCTTTCATACATGAACAGAGTAGACTCATAATTTAAAATCTTTCCCTCCCCTACCTTCTTTTATGACTTTAAATCAGGCCCTTTTGAGGCCACAAGGGATAGGGCTTAGCATATCTGTAAGCCAGGGCTCAAGAGCCCAGCATTTGGGAGGCTGAAGCAGAAGGAGCTCAGGTTCAAGGCTAGCCTGGGCTACATAGTGAAACCCTGTCCCAAAACAAGCAAAATAAATCAAAATAAACAAAAAATGTTGAGGATAAATTCAATGTTAAAGATTCTGACCATAACAAAGTCACCAATACATAAAGTTTAAAGCTGCGTTTCTCCCTGTCAACCATATGTTTCCTAATGTTTAAATCTGACCATGTCCTTTACCTGCCCACTTGGAAGTTCAAAATCAGTCCCATGGAAAGCTGTCAATGAATGACTAGCGGGCTAAGTAAATGACAATTAAATTCAGAGCAAGTCTTGCATGATAGCCCTTCGTTATAATAAGCTAGTCTACTGCTCTCTAATAAAGACGCAGAACAAATATCTCTTGCCCCATATGATCTTTCCAGGTTTGGTGACACATTACAAGTTTACATTTTTGTCATCTGACAAGAAGACAAGAGAACCACTGGTGTGCATTATGTCACTCCTCTGTAGGATTTATGGGGGACCCATAGTGCCCAGGATGAGGCAGGAACATTTTCAAGGTGACCCATGGTGCCCAGGATGAGGCAGGAACATTTTCAAGGTGACCCATGGTGCCCAGGATGAGGAAGTTACATTTTCAAAGCAGAAAAATGAAAGACAGGCAGAGTAATTATATATAATCTGTTTAACTTTGATACTAGGGAAATACCAGGATAATCTTTTCAATAATTCATTTGTAAATATCCAGAAGAGAAAAGGAGAAGTACTGAGGGGCAATAATGGGGATCTGAACACGCTGTGCAAGAGCAATTTAATTTTCACATATGATGTTGTGGCAGGCTCTGCTGGCAAAGAAGGAGAAACAGCTGTCATCAACTCTCTTCAATAGATTCCAGTGTGACATTACTGCCAATAAGCTGAGACGACGCCACCCAGCTGAAGAGCGGCTAATTTCAGATGTGTGTGTGACACTCGTGTCAAGCCATTTCTGAAAGAAAAGCATAAACACCCTTCCCAAAGAAGCACTCAAAATCAACCTTTACAACTGTTGCAGGATTGAGAGCAAAGAAACAAATCTACATAAAAACCTCTCTTTTCACTTCTCTTGTATCAAGATCGTGAAATGCAACAAGATTTGCCTTGCTACACTAACTTAATAGAGGAATTGATACTGCTACACTAACTTAATATAGGGATTGATACTGCTAAGACCAGCGGTGACCTCTCCTGTATGTAACCCTTTATAGATAATGCAAGAACTCTGTCTTTTTTTTTTTTTTTTCATTCTTTTTTTTCGGAGCTGGGGACCGAACCCAGGCAACAGCTAGGCAAGTGCTCTACCACTGAGCTAAATCCCCAACCCCTCAAGAACTCTGTCTTTAAAGAAAGCTTATGAACACACACACACACACACACACACACACACACACACACACACACACACACAGAGAGCAGTGTGGAAGCCCGTGTTTTTGTCGTGCCATTTTGATGTCCTTCCTCTAAAAAGAATATTAATCTGAAAAGACATCTTCAAAAAAAATATGTTCCATATTTTTATTTTTTTATGACAAGATTTCTTGTATGTCCCTCTCTAGCCTTAAACTCACCATGTAGCTAGGATTACCTGTAAATATCTGAACCCCAGTGTCCACCACCACCACCCCCTGTCCCCATCCTCCAACTCCCCCCTGACCCCCAACCCCTAACCCTTATCCCCCACCCCCAACCGCTGCCAAGCGCCAGGATTCCAGGTGTGTGACCTCTGCATGATTAACCTGGTGATTAACCAGCTGAACTACATTTGTTTTTAAATAAGCAGAAGATTCAAATTAAAAGTGTGTGCATGGGGTTGGGGATTTAGCTCAGTGGTAGAGCACTTGCCTAGCAAGCACAAGGCCCTGGGTTCGGTCCCCAGCTCCAAAAAAAAGAAAAGAAAAAGTATGTGCATATGCATCCAGACACATTCAAGCCTAAGAGTTACTCACCGTCCTCCTTGTGTATAAGAGAAGATTCAAGTGGAAGACAAGGTGATGGGCAGGGACACCTCACATCTGTCACCTGAGTTTCACTTCCCCTTGGGGTTTTCTGTGGTTGTCAGACGCTCTGCAAACACTTCTGACTTTCCGCCTTGTTTGCAGACGGCGGGACCACTTGCTAGCCACTGTGGGTTGGGATGTTACCCTGTCTGCTCTGTTGGGAACAGAACATGGCTGATGTGATTTCTTATGTGGAACACTGAACGGTGGTGTGAGACTACCTAGATTTCTTTTTCTCCCCCTCCCTTTCTCTGTCTCTCTCTTCTCTGTCTCTCTCTCTCTCTCTCTCTCTCTCTCTCTCTCTCTCTCTCTCTCTCTCTCTCTCTCTGTCACAACTGTGCTCCAGGTGGTAGCGGATACCTCAGCATTAGTTAGAAAACACTGTGGAGTGGGAAACCCCAATTGTCCGGCAGTGACTAGTCTAAAGTATAACATAAAGAAAGCTGATCCTTTTTTGCTACTAAAATTTGGTGATCGTTTGTTAGCACAGCAGAACTTAGCCTATCCCGACTGATGCAACAGAATTCTTATTATTTCTAATATAATTCTGATAATTGATTTTTTGTAACACTGAATCTCAACTTTGACCAAAAAAAAAAAAAAAAAGACCCTGTTGTCATACTTGATAGACACTGAAACTTTAAAAATTACATTAAGGGAACTAAAGAGATAGCTCGGCACTTAAGAGCACTTGGTGTGTGGAATGAACCTTGTAAAAAGAAAATGCCTTTTAGACATGTGGAAATAGCATAGTCAGGATCCCCACCAAACCCAAGGCTACATCTGATAAGCAGAACTCAGTAACATCACTCACTCGAGATAACCAGACACAGTCCTGGAACCCCATGACATCCACCGGGCAGTACTAGCAGGGACTAAATGCTCTGCTCTACACATATGGCAAGATGCCACCTTGATCTGCCCTGTGGCTGGAGAGTCTACCCCCCCCCCCCAGGATCAGGACCCTCAAAGTAGAGACTTTTGTTAGAGACTTGACCTTCAGCTAAGGTATGACACACAGAGCAGCCTTGGGGAGATAGGCTTAGGACCATAGTTAGAAACTTAGAGCGTGAAAATTGTGTGATGACTTTCAACACAGTAAAATGTAACCTTTGTGGTACTGACTATATGTATCTACCTTCTTGCTCTTGACGGTGCTCTTACAGAGGACCTGGATTTGGTTCCCAGCACCCACAGGATAGCTCACACCCAATTCCATATTCCCAATTCCAGTTCCAGAGGACCTGACACCCTCTTCTGATCCCTGTGGGCACCAAGCACACACTTGGTACACAGACGTACAGGCAGGCAAGACACCCATGCATATAAGACAAAATAAATAACCTGAAAATGTTAAATGACATTAATAGCCAAGCATGGTGGTACCTACCTATAATCCCAGCATCCAGAGGGAGGAAGATGATCAGGCACTGGAGGCCGACCTTAGCTACAGAGCGAAATCTTATCTCAAAACGACAGTGGTGTCAAGATGGCTCAGTGAGGGAAGGCCAAGCCCTGTGTACTGAGTAACCCCAGAAACTCAAGTGCTGGAGGATGAGAACCAAGTCCCACAAGTTGTCCTCCAACCTTGACACACATAGACACTGTAGCACGCCTATATCTATATACAATCAATCAATCAATAAAATATCAATAAATGCAATAGGCAAGGACAGATAGATACAAAAGGTGCAGAGAATAAACATGAGTCAGACCAAAGGAAGCTCTTCAGTGATGAACATCTTGGACAAGCTCCCTCATCTCCTCCAAGTACTGTGCTTTGGGGCTGGAGAGATGGCTCAGCGGTTAAGAGCAGTGACTGCTCTTCCAGAGGTCCTGAGTTCAATTCCCAGCAACCACGTGGTGGCTCGCAACCATCTGTAATGGGCGTCCAATGCCCTCTTCTGGTGTGTCTGAAGACAGTGACAGTGTACTTATATACATGAAGTAAATAAGTAAATAAATAAAATAAGACCTGTGTTTCTTCAACAACCAAAGCCTCACTATATGAATTTGCACTCCAAGATCTCAAGGAGCCCAGGACGGCCCATTCTCTTGGCTTACATTTGTCCAAAACCAGAATCTATGCTGCATGAGAACATTACTGGGACTCAGAGGAGACAGGACGGTAGGAACAATGGGACAGCCAACCCTGGGAAGCATACGAGGTGCAGCTTCTACTCACCCAGCTCTCCGAGAGCAGCTAAGACTGCCAGCAGCCTCCTGCAAACACAGGCAGGCAGAGGGTGAAGGCACATGCATGGACCTACCAGCTCCAGACCCTCTTACTGGTCAAATGTTAGCCTTACAGGTTAATAAACTTCACAGTTAGATCCATACAAGCCTAGGCGCAGAAAGGAGTGGCCTCTACCTGGCCATTCACAGACAGCCCTGAGATGAGAGCGCAGGGGTCTCATCAGGGGTCCCCTGACATCAAGTTGGTCAGAATCCACACACGATCCTTTACCTATGTCTAGACAGGTGAGGTTGAGGAGAGACGCCCAGACAACTGCCTGTTTGAAACCACTTAGGCCTCGTTCTAGAGTTTCCCATCAACTCCTGCATGTCATCCCCTTACCTTCCAACATTTTCACTTCCTTAGTTTTTGGGTTTCCATTGCTTGAAGAATTTGTTAGCACTGAAAGTCTTTGTTGTCTGACACAGAAAAAGCAATAGCTGGCATGCTATAAGTCTTCTCTCAAGATATTTCTGTATGTGCCTAGCCTTACAGAGACTTGAAGTGCCAGGGTAGGGGTATACCCTTCTCAAAGAAGAAGGGGAGGGGAGAATGGGGGAGGGATTGGGGGAGGGAGTGACCTGGGAGGGGGACAGTGAGCATGATGTAAAATGAATATGTAGAAATTAATTAATTAATTGAATTTTTAAAAAAGACATTTCCTTAAATTTTTAAACTTTAGCATACAACATACTGGGATTCATTATGGTATTTCTATACATGTGTATCATTGTATTTTGCTCATAATCATGCCCTGTTATTATTAGCCTCTCTTTTCTCCCCTTAAATATTTATCTTGACGGGGTTGGGGATTTAGCTCAGTGGTAGAGCGTTGCCTAGGAAGCGCAAGGCCCTGGGTTCGGTCCCCAGCTCCGAAAAAAAGAATCAAAAAAAAAAAATATTTATCTTGACATAACTCCTAACACAGGAAAATTTAGATGGGAAAAACTACAAAGAATTCCTATAGATTCTTTACCCAAGTAAATGGCATCAACATTTTAACACATCAGCCTCTCTCTCTCTCTCTCTCTCTCTCTCTCTCTCTCTCTCTCTCTCTCTCTGTGTGTGTGTGTGTGTGCGTGTGTGTGTCTGTCTGTCTGTGTGTCTCTGTGTCTCTCTCTGTGTGTCTCTGTGTCTCTGTCTCTCTCTGTGTATGTGTGTGTCTGTGTGTCTGTCTGTCTGTGTCTCTGTCTGTGTGTGTCTCTGTGTCTCTGTGTCTCTGTCTCTCTCTCTTTGCTGGAGTTGGAGTGGGAGGCATTAAAGTTGTTTTTAAATGGGACCTCATGTTAGCTCAGGCTAGCCTTGAACTTGCAATGTAGCTGAGGATGGCCTTAAACATCTTGTCTCTACCTTCCAAATGTCCAGTTTATGTAGTTCTGGAGATCAAACCAAGGCTTTGTGCGGGCTAGCGAGGCGAGCACTCTGAGATATATCCTCGGCTCATGATCCCTTCTTGCGATGCTTGGGATGGAATCCCGGGCTTTAAGTATACCCGGCATTTGAGCTACCATTCATCTATGTCCTCAAGCTGTTCTGAACCATTTGTGAGTAATTTAACATCATGCTCCTTGACTATCAAGCACGCAAATACCTGCACACGCTTGGACATAGCCACAGGACAACGATCAAATACAAGAAATTTAAAACCCAGTCCAACAAGCGGCTCACAGTCCAGTAGCATCCCTTCTCCCAATAAGGTGCATTGTTTTGTTTTGAGACAGGGTCTTGCTGTGAAGCCCAGGTTGGCCTCCAGCTCACAATCATCCTGCCTCAGCATCCCAGATGCTAGGATTGCAGCCATCGTGCATCAGGTTCCGCTTTTAAGAAGGCCTGTTAAACAAACTCCCCCTTCAGGAGCCAATCCACGGCAACACGACGAATTTAGTGTGTATGTTTCTTCGCTGTTCTGAGGCCTGGGATGGTTGGTTCCTTAGCTTTCTCTTCTGGCATCGATCCTTGGAGAAGGCAAGCTTGTGTTTTAGAAAGGCCCATCAGTTTAGATTCGTTTGCCGATTTGTCGTTATCGGATTCCTAGGACAGGGTTGCAGATTCTTATCAGCTGTGGCTTGCTAAGCGCAGAGCTGCAGTCACTTTGATAAGAACCTGCACTTCAGCGCTCACATCCCATCTCTAGTCCCTCCCTTACGATGTCAAAACTCTTGTGCCAAGGGGTTCCTGGGACCCCAACTCCTTCTTTCCTCCCTTCCCCCCTAACTCCACACAAAAGGCCACACTTTTTTTTTAACTCTTGCCCAGGAGCTCAGCCCTAGACAATTTCATCCTTGAATGGCAAAACTGAGAAAGAAATCCCATCCTTATAGCTTCCTGAAGGCTAGCTCTTAGCACTTACAAGACTGGAAGACAATGTCCCATTTCAGGGGAGACCCAGAAGTTATCACACGAGAAGAGCCTCTATCCCGGATGGTTCGTCACTCTGATCACGTGATGTCACAGTCACCAATGGCATGGCCCATTCCGGGACAGAGACCAGAGACAAACTTCTTATTCCAAAAGACAAAGGGGGTCTTTAATGAAACACTAATCAGAGTTTTCTGTTGTTCAAAAGAAGATCTGGCTGCTCTCAACCGCTTCTCTCTGCCATGGGCAGCAGTTAGTCAAGAGATGTGCAACCAGTCAAAATGCTAAGAATAAGACACTGAATGTTCAGCCCCAACCAGAACATTGAGATTAACCCTCTCGGCACTAAGGCTCAGGGAACACTGCGGAAGGAGAAGGCAGGGGAAAAAATGGAAGAGGGGACAGATGGGGAGGATTGCTGTGAAATGCTGTTTCTAGACCGGACGTGGCTATTGCAACCATGCTCACACAGCAGCTGTAGTTACCTTGATGAAACCTACATGAAATCAAAGCGACTGACATCCCAGTGTGGATGGAGCAGAAAACCTCCAGTCCCCGCTCCTTACTAAGGAGCTGCTGGCCATAGACAGATCCTGCGGGAAGGAGAATCATTCTATTGGGGATGTGGCCATGTGTAGGTTCCTGTGCCCCAAAGGATGGCCCAAAACCCATGCACAGATGAGCAGCATTAATCGGACTTAATGGGTAGATGTGAATCTGGGAGGGAGCGCGCTAGAGAGGAAAATGGAGGGTAAATACCATCATATTTCACTGTACACATGTATTAAATTAAAAAAAAACACAGAAAAAATAAATACAGCCACTTGTGGGGAAGGGGCTAAGATACTAAAAGTAGGAAGTTTAAAATGTAGGGATATATGGGTCCGTGGTCAGTGATTAATAAAGATCACTCTCATCACATCAGTTAGAGAAATATCCATAGGTAAAACATATCCAATCGAGTGATGTTGATCCCAAAGATAGGAGGAGAGAGATCATCACCCAAATCACTATGGCCAGATTTATTAAAGCAATTAATTAAAGCAAGCTCTTTTTGTTCTTGTACACAGACTGTCTCCTCCTAAGGTGGGGTTTGAGAAGTCAGTCTTGGATGTGAGGAAGGTAAGGCTTCTGTAGTTTAGGAGTGAGGGGATTTGGGCAGATAGGTAGGGTTACAGGAGCAGAACGCCGTAGCAAGTTGGTCCTAACAACTTCCCGAAACAGGGTTGCAAGGTAGGCATAACAAGGTAGTCCTGGGCGGCTATAGAACCTGGTCAATCAAAGGTAGGGTTGCTGAGATGGTTATAAACAACTTTTTAAAACAAAGACGTTGTGGACTGCGCTGGTGCTGCTTGTATTTTGATGTTAATTGTGCTTCCTCAAGAGGGGCTGCCCCGGTGAGGAGCAGATGGCATACGGGTGATTTCATGTGAACCCTTCCCATTTTAGCTGGTCAAATGGATGTTAGAGCCTGTGATTGGGCAGTGGGAGGGAAAGGTGGGGCTGGAAGTTTTAGAGAGGGAGAGAGAGGAAGGAAGAGGGGGAGATGAGGAGATGGAGGAGAGAGAGGAAGACTGAGGAAGAGGAGGTGGAAGGAAGATGGAGCAGAACCACGTGGCCTGCAGGAGCCACAAGTAGCAAGGGAGGTCAAAGCTGAGGATAAAGTAATGCAGTGGTGAACCTGCCCAAGCTAATATTGTGACCGAGTTGTGTCTTCTTTGCATGCTTGTTGGGGCTGGAGATTTACCACAACACAAAGACGTGACTGCCATTCCTGGAGATGCAGCACAGAACCATCGGTGGCTAAGGTTACAGGCGGAGCATAGCCCAGTCTTTGAGAAACAGAGGGTTAGCCATAAACAGGAACGAAGCTAGTTTCCCTTTATTATAAGATGGCTTTTAAGCTCACGATGGTCCTTCAGTAAAAGCAAATTCAGTTTTCATCGTCTATCAGTTGAGGACTCATGGGTCTGAACCGAAGACTGTGAGCTGCTTGCATTGCTCATCCTGTTCTTCCTTCCTGGGATGTTCTAGTGACGTCAGCATCATGTCTGGGTAAAACAGCTCAGCTCCAACCTTCCTTACGGAGAAATGGCCAGCAGCGTGCAAACAAGCACTGATGCCAGCTTCTTGTCTTCCCAGGCCTTTCTCCTGTCTTTGAACCAGAAACACAGACACCTTCATGGGTCCTGCAAGTAAGCACCCTACCTGCACCTTTGTAGGACCCCTCAGCTTATAAAAGCAGAAACAGAAGAAGGTGGGGCATTAATTATATCAGTGTGAGCCACGCTGTACCAGATGGCCGACCCTTGGTTTCTGTAACACGTGAGAAAAAAGTACCATTCTGTCTGGTTTTAAGTGACTGTTAGCTGGGTTTTTAACCAACTCTTAACTGACAGAAGAGTTGATTATATAACTCGGAAGTGCCTTCCTCATAAGTCTGAATGTTTGTGCTATGTCTGTGACCATGGGGGACATTGGGTTTTGAAACTTAACACCTAGGGGAAACTCAGGCAATCAAAGATATTACAGCAATGCTCACAGTTTGACTTTACGTTTTATTGATGAGTCACCAAGATGCCTCTGCGCAAACTCACTGAGGAGTGAGTCTAACTTTTGCATGGATATCTAGTTATTTAGTTTCTTTTGCTGTGCTTTCTGGGCTGGAATTTCGTCACCAAGCAATGCCCCCAGCTTCACATTAAAAGGCAAAACAAACGAAACAAAACCAGCTTCTCGTTCCTAGAAGTATTTGTTGCTGGGACCGACTGTGAAAACAATGTGTCATGTGTGCTACATCATGGGTGTCATATCTTCGAGTATGTGAGCTCAGTGAAAGAAGCCAGTCACTGGTCAATACTCCAAAATCCTGTTAGGTGAGGCACCGAGAGTTGTCAGAGATAGGAACAGAAGGTAGAAGAGTACTAGAGACTAGACACGATAGGGTTATTGATCAGAGGTGGGGTTATTATTTAGGGGCCAGGCTATTATTTAATGGGTACAGACTTTTAGCTGGCAAGATGGGAAAGTTCTGAGGATTGCTTACATCACATTTAACACTGCTGAGCTGTATGCTTACAAACGGACAAGGTAGACCATAGGTTTTTTTTTTTGTTTTTTTTTTTTTTAATTAATGTATTAAGGCAAACATACTCACTCTCCTGGTTTTCCTCACTTTTCTCCATCTCCGTGGTAGGCTATTGATCCCCCACCCACCTGTTAAATGCTATGTTGCTATGCTCTTTACGTCTTCCCAGAACCCAAGAGCCAAGTACTCCAGAACCCTTTATGGTCCTTTAGGTCCCAGCTCAGTAAACTATGGGTTGTGACCCATGTGGTGCTCACTACCTGAATGTGGAGGTTGCATAAATTTGGCAACAGTTAGAGGACTTGGAATTCTCGATGACCAGGATCCCATTAGAAATAAAACCCAAAATGATTGTGAGGCGTTTGTGGCACTGCTTGCCTGTGTTAGATTCTGTGACGTCATTGTTGCCCGGGGGGTGGGGGGGTGCTGGACGCATCATAGGCGCACTCAGTTATGAGCACTGCTGTGAGTTGCAGCGCTTTTACTGCACTGCATCCATACGTACCAAACAGTATGTCTTTGGATGCTACTGGGCAAAACCCCTTGAGCTTTAAAATTACTTCCAGTTACTGACTTGAGTTTCATTTAAAAAAAAAAAAAAAAAAAAAAACCACTCAATGAGTTTTGACACGGGGTAAGACAGAACTTCCAGCAATCGTAACGTTTAAGTAATGCAGCATTCTCGGGGTCGATGATTATGAAAACCACAACATCGGTCAACTCTGAAAACGTTGAAGATGCTCTCCGACCTGCTGTCTTCACGAGGGTTACTGTCGCTCTGATAAAACACCATGACCAGAAAGCGAGTTAAGAAGAAAAGATGTATTTGGCTTATACTTCCATATCACTGTTCATCATCCAAGGAAGTCAGGACAGAAATCCAAACAGGACGGGACCCTGGAGGCAGGAGCTGATGCAGAGGCCATGGAGGGGTGCTGCTTCCTGGCTTGCTCATCATGGCCTGCTCGGCCTGCTTTCTTATAGAACTCAGGAGCACCAGCCCAGGGAGAGCACCACCTACAAGGTACTGGGCCTTCTCCCACCAATTACTAATTGAGAAAAGGCCTTACAGGAGGCATTTTCTTAACTAAGATCCCCTCCTTTCAGATGATTTAGCTTAACGTCAAGTTGACATAAAATTATCCAGCATACCTGCAGTACCAAATATTCAGTCAAGATTTGATGCTTGCTTGCTTTTTCCTCCCTCCCTCCCTCCCTGCCTTCCTTCCTTCCTTTCATTCATTCACTCCTTTCTCTCTTTCTCTATAGTTCTCTTCTGACCTCGAACTCACCAAGAAAACCAGTCTAGCCCCAAACTCACAGAAATCCACTTGCCTCTATCTCAAAGTGCTAGAGTGAGAGACATGTTCTTTCAGGCCCGAAGAGCTTTAATTCCTCGTGTATGTATGTAATAGTGTGCTTGTTTTCAATACAAGGTAAAGCTGTATTTATATCAAAGAATCATCTTTAAATAAACACCCGCCATTATCAGTGACTATTTCACTTGTAAGCTGTCTTAGGGTTTCCGTTGCTGTGATAAACACTATGACCCTAAACAACTTGGAGGGGATAGGGTTTATCTCGGTTTGCAGTTCCACGTTCGGGTATCACTGAGGGAAGTCGGGACAGGGACTCAGAAAGGACAGAAGCCCAGAAGCAGGAGCTGATGCCGAGGCCACAGAGGGATGCTTCCTACTAGCTTGCTCTTCATGTTCTTTCCAGCTGGTTTCCTACAGCGCCCAGGACCACCAGCTCAGGGGTGATGCTGCCGACGGTAAACTGGCTTTCCTTTATCAATCATTAATCAAGAAAACACACGTGGGCTTGCTTCCTGCACTAAAGGAATCAGCCACACCCCTTCACTCAGAAAAGCATGAAAAAGAGCCGTATAATTACCGACAAAATGGTTCCCTCTCTCAATCGGAATCCATAGGTCTAACCGAAAGGAGCATCTGGGGTTCCTCAGAGGTAGGAAATGGCCATGTGTTGGCCTGCTCTTAGGTGGTGTTGCCATTTGCCAGGTGCCGCTGTACCAAACAACTTGTAAGATTTGAAAACCTTAACAGAACAGGGAAAGTGTTTAAATAAATAATGGCTCGAACTCCTCCCCCCAAAATATGATGAAAACCGCTACTCTACACATTCAAGTTCTTCACTCAGAATCCTAACTACGATGAGTTCAAGAACTCCACATCTAAAGATCCACGGAAGATCGTCAACTGACTTCTCATCCAGAACTGTGAGACCAGCGTGGGATGAAGCACCGACAAAGAACACTATACCCAGAAAACACATACACTTCAATACCTGACAGAAATCAACTCATTTCTGAGGAAAACTGAATTTATCTGTAAGTGACCTGAGCTAAAAGCAACTGAGGGACTGAAGAGGGCTGAGATTCAGTGGCTAAAGTGCTTGTCACAGAAGCACGAGGTCCCCACACCCACATAAAACCTGACAGACATGGTGGCTTGAGGTGGAGACAGGAGACAGGAGTTAGCTAGTTAGGTTAATTATATCTGCAAGCTCTAGGCTCTGTGAAAAGTCCTGCCTCAGTAAAGAAAGTGGGTGACAAGTGAGGAAAACACCTATCCTCTTTCCTGTGCATACGTGTACAAACAAAACACAGGAACATGCAATCCACACATGCATACCACACATATGCAGAAAAAGCTGAAGCAAAAGGATCCTGGATAGTAATTTAAATCCACATGAAGGGAAGCTTACCAAAAAGCATTGGATGGGAATATACGCAGATGATACAAAGGGACTTTTGTTTCTAATTCTCTTTTCTTCTCTCTGGTTTTAAATACAACTACATAAACAACAATTTGAGTCTGTGTTGATACATAAAAGCAATGAATAAAAAATGTGCTGTATCTGGTTGTAATAGCACAAACGAAGGAGACATTTTCATTCCTATGAGAAAGAAAAGATTCTGCATGCTATTAAAAATTAATTTATTAATATGAACTACATTGTTATAAATTAAAAAGCAACTTTAATCTACAAGATGAGTAGTAAGAAAATAACTAAAACTGTTGGTTAAGCAGTAACAAGGAAAATAAAATTACGTACTAGGAAATAACAACTTAACACAATAAAAGGCAATGACAGAGACAGTAAGCAGTAACTACACTAGACGTAAATAAATTAAAATTCCAATTAAAAGGCAACAAAGATTAGTAAAACGGATTAAAAAACACAATCCAGTCATTGTGATCTATAAGATATTTTCTTTAAAATTGAAAAGTCACTTTGAATACTTTAGGGCGTGCCTTCACAGGAATAAAAAACACTGGGAAGGGGTAACCTCCTCACCCCCAGGGAGAGAGAGAGAGAGGAAGAGTGGTACCTGAGAGGGAAGGAAGCATGAAGGAACTGGCTGCAGACTCAGGGCAGAGGGAATACTGTGGGTGCTGGGACCTGTGATCACGACAGGAAGAAACTGAAGCATGATGGGACTGTCTCCAGGCAAACAGACATAAGGCAAGAGGGTTGGGCGCAAAGCCACAAGCTACTTGGGTTCCTCCTCCTTCTCGTTGCCTTTTCCGCTTCCGCTTCATGATCTTCGTCCCTCTGCGTGCAGGAGGCAGCAGAAAGCCCGTCGTCTAGGCGCTTTCCCTTAACTGAATCGCTCTGCCTCATGCTCTTCTGGTGGGTGATCTCACGCTGGTTACTGCGGGTCATCTAGTTACTGCGGGTCATCTAGTTACTGCGGGTCATGGTAACGGCAGCGGCTCTGTTGCATCCCCTCATTCTGGCTGATGTTATAAGACACACTCTTATAACGTGTGTCTTATACAACCAGGTTGAAGGTAAAGAAAGAAGAGGAGGAAGAGGAAGGGGAGGAGGAAGAGAAGGAAGACGAGGAAGAGGGAGAAAAACCGCTTAGCAAACTAATCCAACAAGACCTAGAGTGACTATACTAATATCTGACAAAAAGGGCTTTCACACGAAATCAGTTTGTAGTGATAATGATAAAAGTAGTGTTGCCTTTACATTTTAAGAAAGAGCAGTGACCGTAAATGTAATTTGCACCTACGAATAGAAACCCTAAGTACAGGAGAAGAGGAATAGATTAATCCAACTGTAGTTGGTAATGCCACTACTCTGTTTTCAATAGGCAGAAGATCGGCAAGTAAAAACAAGACAGAAGAACCTTAGAAACAAATATGGCCACGCGTGGTGGCATATGCACCCACAAGCGTGTGGCCTGTGATCCCAGCCCTAGGGAGGAAGAAGTTGAAGGGTCATCCTTGGCCACATAGTGAGCTGGAGGGCGGTCTGAGCTACCCAACAAAAGTTAACGAAAAGAGTTCTTGCAATTCATCACTATAAAAACTAATGACCACTAAAAGCGACCCAAGAATTAAAATGGACGCTTCTCCAAGAATATGGAAAGCGGCCAATAAATGCAATGCAAATGCAAATCTAAAAACGCAAATTTTTAAAATGTTTTTAATCATACACATCTACAGACACAGACCGTAGTGCACGTGCAGAGATCAGAAGACAACCTGGGGGAGGGGTCAGTTCCCTCCCTCCACCTTCGCCTCAAGATTGAACTCAGGTGCCTTTACCTAGTGATCCAGCTCCTCAGACCGGAAACAGATGCTTTTAAACATAGACAATAATCAGTGTTCGCAGGACTGTAGGGGAACTGGAAGCTTGGGGCATCGTTAGTCCGGACGAGAAACAGCACCATTGCGTTGGAGAGCAGCCTGGCTGTTCGGCAATAGCTGCCCTCTGACCTTCCTGCTCCAGACCTGGGTAAACACACCAGAGAAACGGGAAGACATTTTCACACAAAGGCTTGTACGTGAAGCAATGTCCTCTATGCCTCAGAGGTGAAAACAACCCAAATAAATATCAACCAGCGAAGCAATAAGCAAAATTCGATATTTCCAAACTATGGAATATTGTTCCATCATTAAGGGGAGTGAAATTCTTATTCTTGCTATGACACGGATGAACCCAACATGCTATACTACTTAAAACAACCAAACCCAACGATCTCCAATCGTGTGGCTTGGTCTGTATGAAATATCCAGAGTTCACAAATCCACAGGACAGTGAGTAGAAGTGATGTGAGGGAAAGCAGAGGAGAGAGTGTCCTAGTTATAAGGTTTCCTTTCAAAGTAATAAGCATCCCAGCATTAACAATAATGACGGTTGTACATTTGTAGACATACTAACAACCACCGGGCTGTTTGTTTGAAAGAGTGGATTTTCTATTTCATGGGTTACATTAAAAAAATTATTAAAAGGAAAACCACAAAATTGAAATAATGACCTGAACACATGAATTTACCCAAGTCCTTGCTGTGGAAACTGGTTTATACCCTAAATCTCGACTTTTGAGTCAATATACTTCAAACTAAGTAATGATGTAACAGAAGACAAAATCCTCCAACTGTAACTAAGCTTTAAGAAGTAACCCAATGTGGGCTCCAGGAACAGTGAGACTCTCCGGGAGGACACCGTGATTTCCATCTGCTCTGTCTCAGAAAACAATATTAATGGAACTAGTTCTTACATTCATTATTATAAAAAAAATTAAACATCATTAAAAGGAAGCAAAGACTAAAATGGACACTCCTCCAAGAGTGTGGGCAAACGGCCAACAAGCGCAGTGGAAATGCAGATACAAAGTAAACCAAAACCCTTACACACGCACGCACACTCTCTGATGGGCACTACAGCATACATAGTCTTATTCATAAGATCTACTCACAGCTTCCGGTGGCTGCTGCTGGCACATTTGTTGTCCCCAGACGGGAAGTCGTCAGCTCTTGGAAGCCCTCACTAGCTCTGATTCTTTGCATTAGTTCTTTTCAATTTAAAGCGTCATAGTGAGGTTAGCACTGCCTAGGTTAAACGCTTACTCGACATCATTTCCATTGCCTGTCACAGTACATGGGTCCAGCTTTCCCCAAGACCAATGGGCCAGATAATGCCACAGAAGGGGGGGGGAGGGGAAAGAAGAGGAGGAAGAGAAAGAAGAGAAGGAATGGAAGGAGGAGAAAGAAGAGGATGAAGAAGAGAAGGAGGAAGAGGAGAAGGAAGAGGAGGAGAAAAGGAGGAACAGGAAGAGGAAGAAGAGGAGGAAGGGAAGGAAGAAAATGACATCAATGCACAATGCTTTTTCATGTTACGATCAATGTATAGATAAACTAAAGGAAATCTAACTCCTGTGAATGGGAATGGAATTTAAACATTAACACTCAAAATGGAAACAGAAGAATGCAGTGGAGAAAGACTGGAAGAAGGAAAAGTGGGTTGTAAAGACAAAAGAGCACGAGAGAGCATTTCCATCTGGCAGCCACAAACTGGGAGGTTCCCTCTGTGCCTCTACACATGGGGACTTTAGTGGCTTTCTCTTTTTTCCAGTTGGAAAGGACAAGGGGAATTTTTCTATAACTATGTGAGAAGGATGATGAAGATACTTAGCTGTTATGTAAAGCAGCTAATACATGGTGTCTAGAACTCACAGCTTAATCAGAGTTATAGGGGAGGGAAAACAAAAATAAGCAGAAAGAGAAATATACCAAGATGGCGGACTCTTTCTTTCTCTCTCTCTGCCCAAGAGCAAAGGCATAGAAGGAGGGATTAGAGGGTTTGCTTTCCACCATCAGCTCTTACACACACACACACACACACACACACACACACACACACAGAGTCACACACACACACACACACACACACACACACCTTTAAAGTTCACATGACACTTCCTCCATCTTTCCATATTGGTTGGGAAGTGTTCTTCACTAATATTTACAGGTTAAGGTTTATATATGCTTGGATTAGTTAATGCTTTTTTTTTCATTTAACTAAAAGTTTTTTTATTTTTTATTTTCAGGAAAACCTCACATCTTGATCATTTCTAATTCAAGCTACTTGATAATATTGTTGTCTTGCTTAAACTAAGATCAAGTCTCTCAAGGTTCCAGCAGTCTCTCAAGATCAACAAGATTCCAGAATCCTGTTTTGGCTTCAGTAGTGCTGGGGAAAAGCCTTCTAGAATAACTTTTTTTTTGTTACCTTATTTGTTTAAAAGGACATGTATGTAAAAATGTGCATGTGTACAACCTATATTTCAGCACCTGTGTCACTCAGAGTTGCAGAAGTACCTCTCTCAAACTCTGCACCCTTCCTCCATGCTCCTTCACCTTTGATCTATATCCCTGTCCCTAGCATCTGCTCTCAGTCCTATTCACTGGAGCAACTTCGAGGGATCATGTCTGCCCCTGTAATATAACCTGGCCTCCCAGTGCCTGTTTGGCAATCATAAAGCACTGCTTAAATTTCAGTGTGTTGATGCAAGCCTAGAGGTGGAGACAGGGGGATTCAAAGTTCAAGGTCTAACCTGGGTGACTGTGAACTTTGACTCAAAAACTAATCCAACCAGTGACCAGAAATGAGTTAAGGACCAAAGCACATGCTGAGACCAGTACTGGCTCAGGGGCCGAAACAAAAGGTAGTCCATCTTGGAGCCATTAGAACCAGATATACCCAGAGGCGCACAGCGAGGCCTGGAGCCATACACACAGCCCCCAACTCAGGGCACCCAGCCTGTGTTTATTCAAGAGCAAGCACAGCTGATCTACCACTGAGAGCAAGAGTCAGATCTCAGAGCTGAGACGCGTCTCAAGTCAGGCCAAACCCAACATCCTGTGGCCTCTGGCTTTGATATAGTACAGCCGTTAATTTCTATTTGTTCTCCTTTTGAATGTAATAAACGCTACCTTTTATCTTGCTGTGTGTTTTGTTTACACTTGGTGTGGATTACTAACGGGGAAAGTCCCATGGGCCAAGGTGGTGATGACGTTCATCACCACGGAGAACCCAGAGGTAGAGTTAAAAAGGAAACTGAGGCCATGTGGTGGGGGGTAGGGGCAGCAGGATGGCAACATGGCTTGTTTTACAAGCAGGAACAATTCTCCGCTGTTTCTACAGGAAACTGAGATGTGAACATTTCAGGAAGGAAGTAGATTAGAGCAGGAAGTTGAACAGAAACACTGTCCGGTCCAAATCAATGGTGCGGTCCCAGGAGGCAAGGGTATAGCACAGCAGAGTCCCAGGAACAGGTCGGTAGAATAATGTGGCAGAGTTATACACTCATCACACCCGTCTCCCACCAATGTCAGGCGCACAGCCGAGCCTCATTTCTGGCCCCTTGCCGTTACATGGGGCTATAAATGAGTTCTGCTCACAGCAGGTAGAAGAGAGGCGGTGTCCAGTCACAGCCAGGACGAACCTCCCACAGGATGTTAGTTCTGTATGTTCTTTGCTTGTCTAGAGCAATGCTGGAAGTCAGGTATAGGAGAACTTAAGGATATGATTAGAGAGTAGGAAAGCCCACCTAGATTTTACATCATGAAAAAAAAGTTTTCTCATATGTTGCGAAGCGTGAGATTTAGGAGTGTGTGGCAAAGGCTTGTCTTATGTCATTTACTTTTATGAATTGAAGCGAGGTAGCTGGGGAGATGGTCCCCTTACAAAAGTACATGCCAGGCAGACAAGAGGACCTGAGTTGATCCCCAGGATCCAGTGCTGGTAGTCTCAGTGCTTTGTAGGGGGATACTGGTGGATCCCAGCTTGCTGCTCAACTAGTCTACTCAGTGAACCCTGGGCCAATCAGCATTGCCTCCTCAAAAACACAAGGTGTATGGCACCGATGACCTCCTCTACACACCTGTAAGCACACATGCACAAGCTTATGTACGTACAGATGCACACAAACAAGAAATGTATACATACACGCACCCGTATGTATAAAAGCAGTATCAAAATGATGCTCAGGGAAGCCAGGCCAACCAGTCACCCATGGTGCATGCTGCTGCAGCTGAGGTCTTCTCTTCTCACACCTTGTGTCCCACATACTATCTATGGTCTGGCTTCTTGGAGCAGCGATCTACACGTATTTTTCCCCACTTCCTCGTCTCCCACTCGTTCCTCATTCCATATGGTCTACATCATGCTCCACGCCCTACTGAAACCACCTATGACTCTCCACCTGGCATGTTCAACCCAACGCTCCTTCTCACAGAGTGCTTTTCATCCAGTGGTCACCGGCAGATTTCAAGAAATGCTACATTTTATATTTCCTGGAAGAAAAAAATACCTCTGTTGCTGAATTCCTTTCTAGTGACTCAGGCCCTGCTCTGTAGAGCCATTTGAGGGATTTCCTTCCCAGATTCTGGATTGGACAAGGGTCAAGATGGTGTTCGGCTGCATAGAACACTGTAGGTAGGAGCTCAGGTTCATAAGGTCTGGAGTGACGGGCCTCTTGTCAAGCCAGTCTTCCCTTAGAAGTAGGAAGGCTCCCTGTCTGGCAGTAAACCTGACACTACCTGGACGAGAAAATATGTTGGCTCCCTGAATAGACACTGCTTCTGTCACCAGCCTCAGCTCAAGTGCTCTGACCTGGAGGACACTGTCATCTCCCTAACTATTGTGCACCCAGTTTCACAAGCTCATGGGAGGCCTTCCTCTGCTCACGAACAACTCCGTCCTTTTTGAGCTCAGGAGGCAAGGAAATTCTTGTTCTCCAGACTCAGTCTGTGCCTGGGCTGGAGAAACACACTAACTCCTCCCACCAGGGCATGTATTGAGTAAAAGCATATGCAGAGCACTTTGCTTTTCTGGAACTCTCTGAGCAATTCAAGTTCCACTGAGCTTCATGACCGTTCTCGGTTAGTTAGTTTGCTTACGGGCTCTTGATCAGCCGTTCTCGGTCCTCTCTGGTCTACATACATATCCATAACTTACCTTCCTTTCCTTTCCTCCCCTCCCCCACTACATGCAGGTATGTGTGCCCATGAAGGACAGAGGGCAAGGCTAACTGTTTCCCTCCGTGTCTCCACATCTTACTTTCTGAGGCAAAGTCTCTCACTAAACCTAGAGCTCACTGATGGAGAAGATTAGCTGATCACTGAGGCCTGGAGACCCTGCTGCACCTCTCCAGGGCTGGGACGACAGGTGCTGCCCACCAACTACTTCACACTGGTTTTAGGGCATTTGGACTCAGGCCTAGCGAGCATTTCCCAACTGCACATTCTCTTCAGCTATCTTTTTGTTGTTGTTGTTGTTGTTGTTGTTGTTGTTGTTGTTTCTAAAAGAATTTTTGAGACATTTTGGACACGTGTAAATGGAAACCTTAAAACCTTTCTCCTTAGTCCAAACAGTTTCCAGGAAAGAACTTTCTAGCCTACTTCAAGTATCAGTATCTTAAAATACAACCACCACAATCCCACTCTTAAACCAATTGGAAACTTTTTTAAAATAGCCATGTGTTATAGCCCACTCCCTTCTGCGCTTAAAAATACATCAACGGCTCTTGTTTGATAGCTGGAGTCGCACATGGCTCCTTCCCCCTCTATTATATCTTAGTTCCTTTCAGATAGAATTTAGCAGTGTTGTCTATATTATACTTTACGGTCTTTTATAGGTCATTATCTGCAGGGTGGTATTCATTAACATGTTCTCTTGCCAGAGCTGGGGAAATAACTCAGTACAGTGCTCGCCCTGCAAGCAGAATCTGAGTTAAGATCCATGCAGAAAAATCTGGGCACTCTGGTGTGTGCTTGTAAAACCTACATTAGAATACCACAGGGGAGGCTAAGGCAGGCTGACTCCCTCGGGATTGCTGTCCAGCCAACCCAGCCTACTTGCCCAGAGTCAGACCAGTGAGAGACCCTGCCTCAAAAACAAAACAACAAAAAAGGACGGTGCTTGGAGGGCAACAGGTGAAGTTGTACTTTCACCTCATACACATACATACATATCTCATGCACATACATACATACATATGTCCATACACATCTGAGCACACACACACAGATACTCGTGAACACACATAAAAAGTTCGTTCTCAGTCCTAGCTTTAAGCCTCAAAGTAGTAAAGATTTTCTCCCCAGATTGTGTTTTATTAAAATAACCATGAATAAATATACAGCAAAATGAATGTCTGCAACTGTTATAAATCTGTTACATAAGTATCAAACGTAACAACAGAACTTCCCCACCGCTTGATTGAGTATAATTTATACCCAAGAAAATCCTCCCATCTCAATTGTATAGTTAGGGCGTTTGGGTAATGACACTCAGTTATGGAACCAACACTACAAACGAGAACAAAATATTTAATAATAATAATATTAATATTAATAATAATGATGATAATAAATTTCCCAGTTCTAGGCAGCCACATATGTGTTTTCTACCACTGTGGTTTTGTCATTAAAAGTAAAATTTGGAGGCTGGAGAAACGGCTCTGAGGTTGAGTACTGCTCTCGTAGAGGACCCAAATTTGATTCCCACACTCCACATTGGGCAGCTCAACTCTAGCTCCAAGGAATGGGACACCCTCTTCTAGCCCTCCCCTGGCACCGGCACACATGTGTACATTTCCTCACAAAGACACACATGTACACAGAGTGAAATAAGACAGAACTTTTAAAGAGTTTAAAGTCAAATTGTTACGGGATCGTATCTTCATTTGATAGAGCCATACCAACATAGGTAGACAGACATACAGATAGATGGATAGATTCACATCCTCCCACGGCTTAGCTATCCGCTGACAAAAATGTTCTTGCTGCTAGAATGAAACAGGGCTCGCCATTAGCTTTGCTCCTCTTTTTCATGTTTGTACATGTGAATTCTGAGAACTTTTATTCATGTAAACAAACGGAAGGGGAAAATAAACATTTTTGTTTGTTCCATGGAAATGTCTCTGATTTTTTTTAACCTCTTTGTGAGTCAGGTCAAAAATCACATAGTGATTTAGGATCATATACTATTGGAGGGATTTAATAGCTGACAACCCAGGAAGGACCCCCATTTTGGTTTTGTTGGACGTGCAGAGCTGAAAACCATTTGGCTAGCAGAGGGTTTGCTATTTGATCGAGGGGAAGGGGATACTTCTTATAATGAATCCAAATATTACCAGCTGCCTTTTGGAAGCCTTGAAGGGTTTTTACCCTTCAGAATAACTGAATTCAATGCTGTGAGGTAAATCTTTCTCTTGGAAAGAAAGGCAATTGGCACAGGATAAGAAATGGAAGCTGAAGGGCTGGGGATGCAGCTCACTTGATAGAATGCTTGCCTAGAAGTTTGGAGCCCTGGGTTCCATCTCTAGGACTACATAAATAGTGTGTAATGACACACGCCACTAATTCTAGCACTTGGAAGGTAGAGACAGGTGGATCAGAAGTTCAAGGTGACCCTTGACTACTATATAGTGAATTCTGGGTGGCCAGAGATGTTCCAGGACAGCCAAGCTACACAGAGAAACCCTGTCTTTAAAAAAAAAGAAAAGAAAAGAAATAAGGCTGGGCATGGTGGTGTATGCCTTTCATCCCAGCACTTGGGAGGCAGAGACAAGAGAGTTCAAGGCCAGTCTGGTCTACAGAGCTGGTTCCAGGACACTCAGGGCTTCACAAGAAACTCATTCCTAAAATAACCAAATTAATTAACTAATTAATTAAGGAAATTGAAGTTGAGAACCTAGAAATAGGTTTGCTAAAATACCCAGCTCACATAGCCCTTTGAGTGCTTGAAACACCTTAGCCTAGTTTAAAGGCCTCTGCTTTCAATAGCTAGGACTAGCTTGGGTTCAGCCTAGGTCATGATCGTCTGCGTACAAGCTACTATACAGATGGAATATATATTGTAAATATACCACACCTTTGATAAATTCTTTCATCCTTCATATGAGAATTAAGATTCAATGAGGTGAATCTGTATTCTCCCCAAACAAGGAAAAGCAAAAGATTTATTCTATGCCTTGCTTTGGTTGAACACAGATTTCTTAACAGAAAGAAAATTAGTACAAGGGGTCCCAGGATATAACTTAAGCAGTACAGAGCTTGCCTAGCATCCACAAGCCCTTGGAGTACCACAAAATGGTAACAATGTTACAATAAAATACAAAATAGTAACAGTATTAAAATAAAGGTTAACAGAAGCATTTATGTAACAGGAGCCAAAATAACTGTCAGCTAAATGACACAAAGGATATTTCTTCATTAATTTTAATAAAAAGCATAATGCATTTATAATTCATGCAAGGGCACCATATCCCACTTCTAATGGAAATGTGAAAGCTTTAGAATTAGTCGGCCGAGAAACAGATAAATCCATCCATGGTATCTAAGATCCAAAACAATTTGATTAATAACTATCAATGATGTCAGGATTATTCAGCCAGAAATAAGAGGTCAGGCACGTAATTTCCTCGGCTTCTTTCCTGCAATTTAATTGCACACAAAAGAAAAGAGCAGGAAGGTTTCCCCGTCCTTGGTTGGACTGTGCCTTTACAGCCATTTCCTGCCCTGAGTGAAATGTCTGTGGGACACAGTGAGGTGCTTGTCTCTTAGGCTCTACCAAGCTTAAGTAAGTGTTGTATATCACAGACTCAAAGCAAAAGGCATGTTGGTGTAATCTGAGGTCCTGTGCAACCCAAGTTCACAATCTTATTAATTATTTTCTGTAGAGGGCAAGATGGTGATGAAGCAAGTCTTTTAAGCCCCCCACCCCAGTCTAGTCTTTGGATCTGATTTATCATCTGTGGAGGTGTCTGGGCTGTTTGTCTTGTTCATCCTCACACAGAGAGCAAAGCCTTTCTTGCCTTTATTGTGTTTATTACTCTCTATTCCAATTCTGTTGCTTGGGTCATCTTGGGAGTGCGGAATCGTAGCTTCAAGCTTTTGTTGGTCAGTAACAAATGATGCCTACTCTGCTCCACACACACTGCCTGACATAGTACACACATGTAAAAATGCCACCAACGACCGAGGAGCTTTGGTAAGGGAGGAACTGATTACGAAACATATTTCACCCTTGAAGTCTTTGATTCCAGTTCTTAAACCAAGAATGATGGTTATCAACAGAGTGAAGCACAAGTTTAATTTTAATGAAGACGCCAAGGGCAACCGAGGGTCTCTGGGGCTCCCTGGAGTTCAAGCATCTACGTGTGGAGCTGATTCTGAAGTTCCCAGGTCAGCCTCTGAGGAGTTCATTTCTGGAGTACAGAGCTTACCAAACTGAAAGAGTAGGGTGCAGGCATAAAAGAGGCTCTATGCTCACTCCATTTCTGTTACAGTCACCTGCTCACACAATATCCGACCTCACTTCTTAATATTATTTTACTCAAACCAGTGACAGTAGCCAAGTGTCCATTATTCCCTCCTTTGCATGTTAGGTAAGATCAGGGCACCTTCAGTGGCACCAAGAGGATATAGGTACTATCAGTGTTTCTGAATGTAATAATTTAGAACACTGTAAGCAATGTTTACTGGGGAAAAAAATCAAGCAACACAGTGGTATAGAGAAAGAAAAGCTACGTTTCTCTTAACGTAGCTACTACCCCATAGGGATCCACTGTTGGGCTGGTGAGATAGGTCAGAGGGTAAAACACTTGTGCTATAAGCATGATGGCCGGAGTCATGCTAACAAATTAAATCAATAAAAAGCCAGATGCAGAGGTGACTGTGAACCCAGTACTCCTGCAGCAGGATGGTACACAGATCCAAAAGAATTGCCTAGAAATTCAAATGCCAGCTGCCATAAAGGTCAAAGGGTAGCAGAACAGAAATAAGAGAGGCTCCCAACCAAAAACATAGTGGAGGGGAGAACTCACTCCAAAAGCTGTCCTCTCACCTAAACACACAGACAGACTGACAGACAGACAACCACAGACACAGACAGACACACACAAACACACACAAACACACACAGAGAGAAACAGATACAAAGACACATATGCACAAGAGAGAAACAGACAGACAACTACAACAGGCAGACACACCGTCAACTATACACACAGTCACACAGACAGACAGATACAAAGACACACAACTATATACACAGAACAACAAACACACACAAGAGAGAAACACAGACAGACACACCATCAGCTATACACACAGTCACACAGACAGACAGACACAAAGACACACAACTACATACACACAAGTAGACACACAAACAGACACACAGCTACACACACACACACACACAGAGAGAGAGAGAGAGAGGTGCTCTCAAATTTAAGGGAAAAAAAGGAATCTATTATTAAGAATTCGAGATAAACCAGGCTTGGTAGCAGGTGCCTTTAATCCCCACACTCAGGAGGCAGAGGCAAATGAATCCCTCTGAATTGGAGGCCAGGCTGGTCAACATGGTAAATTCAAGGCTGCATAGTGAGACCCTCAATAAAACAAAAGAAATAAACAAAAAAATGAGTTAGAGGCATATCATTTTATAAAATCTCTATGCACTTTTAAATACATACGTCCCCACACACCAAATATATGTTGTTGTCAAAGCCCTAATTTGAAGCCACCAGTCACACTGTTCTGTGGTTTAGGTAGTATGCTTTCGAGCCCATTTTGTGTCATTACATAGACTCTAACTTCATTTTTAGGAGCTGAATCATTTCCAGATATATTATACTTTCTTTCCATATTTGGGTCATTTACAGTATGTTGATAATTCAAACAAGATGGAGACCTCGTTGTACATACATTTCTGCATACCTGTCAGAGTTTCCTTAGTAAACATTGAAGGAAGAATCACTGATCATTAAATACCCACATCAAAGTTATGGAGGACTCCCTCACATAGCCCTGAATACCTCTGCTTTTTCAACTCTCGTTCCTTTGTTTTTATTTTTGACATTTTTTTGCTTGTTAGATTTTTGAGACAAGGTATCACTATGTAGCCTTGGATGGCTTGAAACTCACCACTGGTATGGAACTCAGAGATCAGTACCTACCTCTCCTTTCTGAGTCCTGGGCTTAAAGGCATGAGCCACCACTCCTAGCTTTGATCCCTTGCTTTTCGATAGTCTATATATGTTAGTGGTGTGTGTCCATGTGCATGCACATGTGGTGGTTTGAATGAGAAGACCTTCCACAAACTCATATATTTGAATGCTGATCCCCAGTTGGGGAGCTGTTTGGGAAGGATTAGGCGTGTGTCAGGTTTGTCTGTTGCTATGTATTGTAATGCTAAATACCGCCACTCCCCACCCCTCCCACCCCTGTCCCAGGTCTGTTTGCCCCTGCAGGGATGAGGAAATCCTCCTGTAGGCCAAGTGATGCTTTGTACCCTTGCTCCTTAATTTAAATCTATTGGTTGAATAAAGATACCCACAGCCTATAGCTGGGCAGAAGAAAGGTAGGTGGGGTTTCAGTTCCTGGACTTAGGGTCTGAGGGTAGATGAATCGTAAAAATCACAGTCATGAGGGCTGGGCAATTGGAGTAAGAGCAGCCCAGGAGGAACATGGCAAATTTTAGCTTGGGGTTATTGAAAGGGAAGTAGACAAAAGAGCCATAGAGGGTTGATATCTGCCCAGCCCTAATGCTGTTAAGGCCTATTATAAATGTGATGGTTTTGGAAACCTTTTATCTGGAAACTGAATCATCAAAGGCTGGGTAGAAACCCCCAATTAATATTAAATATTGACCACGACGGGTGTGGCCTTGGTGGAGGTGTGTCACTGGGAGTGGGCTTTGAGTTATCTTTCTCTGTGCTTTATGCTTGTGGATCGGATGTAAGCTTCCAACTACTGTTCCAGCACCATGCCCGCCTGCCTGCTGCCATGCTCCCTACTGTGATGGTAATGGACTCACTGTCTGAACTGTGATCCCCAATAAAGTCCTCCGTCTATAAAGCACCTTGGTCATCGTGTCTCTTCACAGCAATAGTAGAGTAACTAAAACATACTTGTTTCATGTGTAAGAGCATATGTTCATGTATGTGCACATGCATGTACAGAGCAGAGGTTAACATGGGGTATCTTCCTCCCATGCTCCCACTTTACCTCCCTGCAGCCAAATCTTGTAAATTCAGCTGGGCCGGCTAGCTAGTTGACCCCTTGAGTACTATGGAAACGGGTGGGCCAGCACACCCAGCAAGCTTTTATTTGGGAACTGCTGGGATCCAACTCTGGCCCCCATCCTAGTATGACAAGCAGTTTATCCACTGAGCCATCTCCGTAAGTTTTTTATTTTATTTTCCTCCTACAACAGTCTTACTACGTAGCCTCAGCTGGCCTGGAACTCATAGAGATGTGCCTGCTTCTGCCTCCTGAGAGATGGGCTTAAAGCTGTGCGTCACCTTGCCCAGCCTCTTTAGCCCAAGAAAGTGAAAAAATGTCTCAAAGTGGAAGATGCCTTTAGCCTTAGAGGACTGTAGTCCTTGCTGAGCTGGGCTGTCTACACCCTGGAGGGCATAGACATCTCGGCATGACTTAGTTGGTGAATCAGGCTCGGGGGCTCACATGAGCACTCGGGTACCAGCCGCGCACGCAGGCATCTGAAGCTCGGCTGGGCGGGTAGGAACTGCTTCTAAGCTTACTCGCTGGCGTGACCCGTGACCAGGAAGCTACAGTTCTTCACCACAGGAGCCTTATATCTCTCTGCTCCTAATAAGGCGTTCCACAAAGAAGTAGGCTGAGGGAGAGGACAGAAGCCATGATGGCATTCAGAGTCTTATCTCTGGATGGCACACGTCGGCTTCCGTTGCATCCTATTAGTCACATGGGCCAACCCTGGTGTTACCATGGGAGCGGTTGCTTGAGGTTAAACACCACCAGATGAGGCTCATTGATGGCCATCTTGGAAGCCACTACCAGGCAGTTGCAAACACTGTGACAGCAGCAATATCCCACACATACTTTTAGCTACTACTCTCCTCCTTGAGCAAGAAGAAACAAGCCATATTGACGAGAGGAAGGGGACCTGGTCAGAAGCCCCCTTAACAGCTGAGTGCCTATGTCTTCTTATTTCATTGAAAGCATTCATAGACGACCCTCAGAGAATAACATCAGAGAGCATTATCTGAGCTCCTCGGGGGGCGGGGGAGGAGGAAATGATACCTACAACTATCTATTTAAGTTAACGTTTAAAAAGAAAATTGGCCCATGCCTAAGAATTTTAGCACTTGCTTATGCTGAATAAAATAAGCCTGCAGCTTAAAAACGTCCCACCAATTTTATTTTTCCAATGTGGCTAGGACCCAGCCTGGTGCTACTTGTTCTCCTATTCTCTAAAGATTAAACTATTAATTAATTATCTATACTTCCTTGCATGTGCTCAAACAAGTCCTAAAAGGGTTGGCCTAAATTCTGCAGCAAACAGCCAACAGACTCAAAAGGACGAACACCAATTCTTTTACTAAAAGGAAGAAAGTAAAATATTAAAATAAGACCAGAATGTTGAGAGTCTTTGAGAGGAGAAAATAACCACTTTAACCTCCATTGACTGTGAACCAAAGACCCTCCACGCTGATCATATATTTACCAAAAGAGACATGGTTGTGAATAACAAGAGGGAAGTGTTCTGTTTTGAACACTTTAGGACACATAAGTGAATTTAATGCAAATACTGCTTAGGGTCATATTGTATGCCAACTCTTTAATCAACAGTAAGTAACATGCTGCTCAAAATCTGAGCTATCTAACAGGCAGCTCTACCCTTTTCTCAGTCTGTCTAGTCCAACCCACTCCTTCCTTTCCTTCCCACTTACTGACCACTCTCTGAGGAGGGGTTTTTTTTTTTTTTAGCTCTGTTGCTTATTCAAGTCTTGCTCCAACTGATCACAGCTGCTCTGACTGTCACCAACGGTGTGCCAGGAGCCGTCATGGGCATTTCTGCTATGTGGCCTTATTTCTTCACTGTCACATCTGTCTATGTGAAGCTTGAGGAAGCTAACCAATAGAGCAGATTTCCAGTGTCAAGGTGGACAGGATTATCAATCAAACCCAGAGCTGTGTGGCTCCAAACCTGTGCTCGGTCTTCCGTATCACTCACTCTTTCTCAACAAGGAGCTTGATGCAAACAGTTAGGAAAGTAGAATTGTGTGATTGTGTCTATTTGCACATGTGTGTGTTGTATGAGTGTGTGGTACGTGTATGTGTGTTATGTGTGTCCATGCCTGCATGTGGAGGCCAGATGAGCACATACATGTAAATGTAAGCCTTAAATAACACAAGAGCTGGGCTGATACTGTTGTTGGAGTCTACTTTGCTATTGATAACCCTGAGTTATTACTTTCTATGTGCTATGTTTTACCTGGGCTGTTCTTTTTTTTTTTTTTTTTTTTTCCTCCATCTTTATTAACTTGAGTATTTCTTATTTACATTTCGATTGTTATTACCTTTCCCGGTTTCCAGGCCAACATCCCCCTAACCCCTACCCCTCCCCTTCTATATGGGTGTTCCCCTCCCCATCCTCCCCCAATTACTGCCCTCCCCACAATAATCACGTTCACTGGGGGTTCAGTCTTGGCAGGACCAAGGGCTTCCCCTTCCACTGGTGCTCTTACTAGGCTATGCAATGCTACCTATGCGGTTGGAGCCCAGGGTCAGTCCATGTATAGTCTTTGGGTAGTGGCTTAGTCCCTGGAAGCTCTACCTGGGCTGTTCTTAACACCGATTGGCCAGCCCACAGGGCCATGTTCTCTTGACTCCTAACTCATGGCGGTTTCTCCTTCCTTCTTCTCCTCAGCTCCAAGCCCTTGAAACCTAAACCCCACCTATATCTCTTCTGCCCAGCTATTGACTGTTGGCATCTTTATTTATCATTCAAAAATAACTTGGGGGCAGGGTCACTTAGCATCTATGTGAGGTGCAGACTCTCCTGTCTCCAGGGCAACCTGTCTTGGGAGGCTCAGATTAGCATCAGAATACAGCAGCGGTGGGCCAACCCACTCTAACCCTCCCATCTCTAGCACCTCCAATGCTGGGGTTAGAGGGATGCAAGGCCACACCCACCTTTTGACTTAGGTGTCAGGCAAGCATTCTTACCTAGCGAGCCATCTTCCTAACCCAGAAAGTACAACTTTTACACAGCTCAGACACCTCATCTCGGTCATTTTAGAATCTTAGACATTCTATGTTCCTAAGAATTTATGGGCCATTTGTAACTTTACTTGAACATGAAGGTCTTGCAAAGCCTTGGGGGCAATGGTGAGGGAGCCATGACAATGCTCCAGGTGGCACAGCACAGAAATCTCAAAGGACCGTGCCTTAACATTATATTTACATAGCAAGTAGATAGAAGACTCATGTGGTACAAACACTCACCAGCTTACCACAGGCTGTCAATGGTGGCACTGCGGGTCACCATCGCTCACAAGGATATTTTTAAATGTCTTGCCGTCGTATTGGGGGTGCGTATGTAGAGTCCCTCTCATTAAGTGACAGACAGGAGACATGAAACCAACTCTGCATATATATATATATATATATATATATATATATATATATATATATATATATATATACACAGAGATTAAGATGGACGCCGTGCATGAAATCAACATAACCAAACCAAGATGTGCGAGCTGACCGTATAAATGGGTTTTTCTACCACTAGCTCCCACGGTAATGATTTCATCTCAGCAAAACAATACCATCTGTTGCGCTGAATGCTAATTTTAATTTTATGAGTGTTGAGGTTTCTGCTAATGCTGAAGATGTTTTCATTTTATAATTGTATGAAGTGGCAATAACTCTGTGTCTGGCTTTAAATATTTAAACACATGCGTTATCAGAATCTCCCTATTGTGGGCCGGGTAGATGGCTTGGTGGGGAAAGGGCTTGCTATGCAGGTGTGATGACCTAACTTTGGTTCCCCAGAACCCCCATAGCTGGGCATAGTCAAGTGCTGGGAGCAGAGCACTTTCACCCTCTGATCTCGAGAGAAACCGGGAAGGTTAAGCATGCAGGATTGCTCTTCCAAAGGGAAAGATGAGAACCCTGTTCTTCCACCCAGACAGCTGAGGATTGATCGACAGCCTGTCGATCTGCGTTATCGTCTGGGCCAGGCTACACCAAGCTCCTACAACCATGACTGGAGGTGACGTGATCTACATAACACATGGAGCCAGAGGCTTCCCCAGGTTCCCACGACCAGGACCAGAGGTGGCTACTGGCTCAAATGACCTCTCTGCTCTCTGTATGACTGAGACCAGGCCAGACCCTTAGGCCCTTAAGCTAGTATAGGTAGCTTATCTGTAGAGCCCGTCTTCCTGGAAGAAATGATACCACCCTGCGTTGAGTTTCAATGGAATTACACTTCCTTGTGCCATGGGGATTGTATCACACCAGGCATCTTTTTTTTTCCCCAAATTATGCTGGACTTAAGTACACTGGGAATAAACAACTTGTTCTTAGGCTCCCCTAAGCCTGAACCAGGTTGACGAAGTCGGTCTATGCTGGGTTTTCATTCCTGCAGTTTGCTTCCTTGTAGGACCCCTGCAGGAACTCTCTCAGTCGAGTGTGTCTGCAGACCCAGTTCATTTTGGTTTTGTAAGACAGGGTTTCTCTGTGTAGCCCTGAATTTACCAGGCCAGCCTCAAACTCATAGAGATCCACCTGCCTCTTCCCCCCGAGAGCTGGGATCAAAGGCGTATACCACCACTCCCCAGCTGGTCCCAGTACTCTTCTGGCAAAATGGGAGGCACGCACAGAAGAATCTAGTGATGTCACAGGCCAGCTAGCCTGGTGGCTTCTGCACCTGCCAACAAAGACACCCTGACATTCATGGGTGACCTCTCAGAAACCTCTCTGTTTTAAATGGCAAAGTTGCATAGCAATCTAGACTCACTTCCGCCCCACAGCCCTCGCCTTCTTGCTCTAACTAACCAACTTCGTGAGTCGATGCTTGGAAGACATCATCTCTTCTGCACCTCACAACATAACACACACACTGGCCAGTGTTCTGACCTCAGTGCCTTTTCTCCCCCCTTTGGATATTTTCGTTTAGGGGGATTCATCTATCCACCCAGCTGTGGTCATTGAGAATTTATGACTGAGTTGTTTTTTTTTTTTTTTTGTTTTTTTTTTTTTTTTCCGGTTTGGGGGGTTTACCTTAGTTTTTTTTTTTTTTTTTTTGGGAGCTGGAACTCTGGCATTCCCTAAAAGCAAGGCTTAGCCACCCATCCCCAACACACCAGTCAAGCAACCCTGTTGAATCTCAACTTTCCTATCTGTGACACTAAGTAAGGAACCCTAAGCATTTAGATATTATACCAACCAATCTTTCTAATGCAGAGGTCCCCAGACTCCCCTGACCCCTAGTATCCAATCAAAAGCAGGCTCTCTCAAACTTTAAAATTAAATAACCCACGGTGGTTCTGTAACTTTTGTTGTTCTACCCAGGATAGTGGGACCCATGATTCTAAAATCACAGACGTAATTAAAGAAACTGCCCTCTACACTCATAGAAAAAGAAGGATTTGTATACCTGGGTTTTTAAAAGATAAGTTATAATGGTATTGTTGAGCTAATACTGTTTTTAAAACATGAATGTTTCTGTTAATAATCTGAAATACTGACAAATATTTCTGAGAATGGAGCTCGTCATGGTAATAGGACACAGAATAAGTTCTGATAGTATCTACCTGTGATGGTTCAAGTATGCTTGGTCCAGGGAGGAGCACTACTAGGAGGTGTGGCCTTGTTAGAGTAGGTGTGTCACTGTGGGCGTGGGCTTTAAGACCCTCGTCCTAGCTGCCTGAAAGTCAGTCTACTCCTAGCAGCCTTCAGATGAAGATGTAGAACTCTCAGCTCCTCCTGCACCATGCCTGCCTGGATGCTGCCATGTTCCTGCCTTGATGATAATGGACTGAACCTCTGAACCTGTAAGCCAGCCCCAGCTAAATGTTGTTCTTATGAGAAGAGAGAGAGGAAGAGGAAGAAGAAGAAGGAGAGAAACAGGGAGAGGGAGAGAGAGAAGAGGAGGGAGAGGGAGAAAGAGAACTGATGGTGAAAAGTAGAAATGAGAGTTAATTGATGTGACCCCATTTACAAAAGGAGTAAGTAAAAGGGTCTAGTGACCCTGAGTCCATTTCAGGGTACCAGCATGAGCTTTAGTTTTAAATGGAGACTAGGTGAGAAGTGTGCATAATTAAGATGTCCTGTTCAACCTGTGGTCCTTCTCCCCTAATGGTTCTGGTTATGCAGGATGGTATATCATGGCTTGAGGGAATAGATGCAGATCCTACAGGACAGCCACTTCTATTTCACTGTATAATCTCACCTTCATGAGTAACTGTTCTCCACTGGAAAACATAGCCCTTCCAGAGGGAGCTTTCTGTTTCTGGAATCCAATGTGACTACAGGTTTAGGACACTCTCTTGTCTCTGTGCCTTCAGACAAAACAAAGGGGACAAACACAAACAAAGGGAGGGAGGGATACCAGGCTTCCCATCTGCTTTTAGTTACCTGTGAGTCCAAGAGAGGGAGGGGCCAATGTGTTTTAGCAAAAGCAACTGCAAAGCCCCTTTGTTTAAATGCTCCCCCTACATCCTACCCATGACCATCTCTTGAAAACCGTAGCCAGTAGTCATCCCCACCTAACAACCCCAGGGGCAGAGTTCAAGTCCTGCTCATCCCTGCCCTGACCTAGCTGGAAACAACACCCCTGAGGATCATCTCAACTTCATGTTCATGGGTTGCAGCTTTTTTTCCCTTCCTCTATAGCTGCTGCTTCTTCTTCTTCTTCTTCTTCTTCTTCTTCTTCTTCTTCTTCTTCTTCTTCTTCTTCTTCTTCTTCTTCTTCTTCTTCTTCTTCTTCTTCTTCTTCTCCTCCTCCTCCTCCTCCTCCTCCTCCTCCTCCTCCTCCTTCTTCTTCTTCTTCTTCCCTTTCTCCCTGTCTCTCACTATTATTCCCACCCATCCCCCTTTCATTCCTTGGATTTTTTTTTTTCTTGAGGCAGGGTCTTCTCACTGTGTAGTCCTGGCTGGCATGTATCTTGCAGTGTAGACCAGGATAGCCTCAGATTTACAGAAGTCCATTTGTCTCTGCTTCCCATGTATGAAGATCACAGCCTGGGCCACCACTACCAGCTCTTGTGTTCTTTAAAGTTAGATATTTTCATTAAGGTTGACTTGGACCCTCTCTTTCGACTCCAGTTTTCTCTCCAACCTATTTGGCCATGCAGATGAACCACTGGAATGGCTGTGGCACACCAGGTTTTGGCTAAGTGTAAATCAAATTAGGGACACATCTTCATGGACTGGGTGGGATACGCTCTGTGGTTTGCAGTCCCTCCTGTACATGGCTGTTTCGGACTGTCCTGGATTAGGAATGATTTCCAGGAATCTTGCTTATCCACCGGGCTAATATTTTTGATTTTATGCCATTAATGTGCAGTGCCTCGAGATACATTATGGTATCAATGTGTCCTCCTGCACCCAAACCTGAAAGATACAATTGGAACAACTTTGAGATCTGCAATCAGATCTCACAGAAGCTATCTGAAAAGAAGCCCTCTTCTACCAGAGACTATCTCCCCTCCTTCCCTCCCTCTGACTCTTCCTACCCTCCCTCCTTCACTCCTTCCCTTCTTCTCTCCTATAGACAAGAGATAAATTATTGTGATGAAAATAAACACATCCATGAAGTATCCTCACACCTCTCCTGTAGTGTAAAAACAGAAACCTCTGTGTCCACATTGCACACCGTAACAGAACTGCAAACACCAGATGGATTTGTAACAACCCACATAGAAAAAAAAAAAGAGCCTATTTTCTGGTTGACCTGTAAAACTTACTGTAGTGAGATAACACATAAAATAGTGAAATGTAGACCCAAATCTACGCCTTGACTCCTGCCTGTTGCACCGTAGAAAGGGTTGTATTGTCTCCATTTTTCAAAGGAGACCTAAATCGGACATCCAGGCTTGACCTGCCTTCTTGGGGCTAGCCAAGTCATAAATCATAGTCACAGACCTTAGTGAGCCCCACCAGGAACAGGCTTTCATCTACCACTGTATTGTCTGTTGTGTTTTCTAGAAGTGTCTGTGCACATGGGCAGGGATGGTGCTGAAGTGCCAGGTGGCACTCTTGATGTTTTGGGGAGGCTGCCAATCAACCACAGGGGCATTCCTCCATGACGTAAGAAGACAGTATCTAGAAACACTCCCTTCCCTTATTTTAATAACAGAAAAGCTCCCTCAACAAAACTACAGAAAGAGTTGGACTCTCTGCTCGACTGTAATGCTTTTAACATTCTACCACGTGAGCTGTTCTACCTCAACGGGGGTCTCTCTCCCTGCCTACTCTTCCCACCTCCAATCACAGCCCAAATCATAACCACTATCAGCAGGGTACTTAAGAAGCCCAACATGGACGTGGTGACATCATCCAACAGGACATCCGAATTCCAACCTGAGTCCTGCTTGTGGCTCTCCACACATTGTCAACCAAAGTCCGAGCAAGGGCGCTACAACTCACGCGCTTCTCCTCTCCAGTTTTAATTTCTTCCTCCTTTGCAAATAGTCTCTTCCCTAAGTTATGCCAGTGTCCATGTTGAGTACACCACACATCTTCCTGCAAGGAACCACGGAAACGGAGTGAGGAAAAGATCGTGGGAGTTCTTATTAAAAAGACAAAACAGAGTCTGCACAGCCGTGAAAACCTCAGTCCGGGGGCCCGAACATCAAGGCCTCAAATGCCAGATCCGTTTGCTGATAAACGCAGTCCGAGCCACTTCCTTTCGCAGTGGGCAGTGGTGAACAGAGAAACTCACGACTGTTCAAGGTGGTAAGAAATGGTGACTATGAGCGCTCGCTCACCCATAGACAGGACATCCATACGAATGCCCAGGGAACATCGTGGAAGAAGAGGTGGGAAGAACGTATGAGCCAGAGGCTGGGAAATGCTGGCTGTGGACGTGACATGGCGGCCGCACGCATGGACTCATAGCAACTGTGTTACCTACGCAAGGGTTGTACAAGATAAAGCCAGGGAAAGCTATACACACACCCTTAAAAGAATGAAAGGAGGAAGGGCTCCCAAAGTCCTAACCCTGCCTGAGGAACCATGGCAGTTGGTAGCTGCTAGAAAAAGAAAATCCCTTTAGGAGGTGTGGCTACTGGTAGGTTGCCCCGTGCCCCATTGGTTAGTCCCTTGCCCATGTGAATACATGTATCAATTAAGGAAAACAAAACAAAAAAATGTGAAGTTGGGAAGGATATGTTGGAAGGTCCAAAAGATGTTGAAGCGGGGATGGGGTGTGGGGGTAGTGTAAGAGACGGATGTGATCAAGATATACCTCCTACATATGACATTTTCAAAGAATAAATAAAAAATATCATTAAAAATACAAACATTTGGGGTTGGAGATTTAGCTCAGTGGTAGAGCACTTGCCTAGCAAGCGCAAGGCCCTGGGTTCGGTCCCCAGCTCCGAAAAAAAGAAAAGAAAAAAAAAATACAAACATTTATTTATTTGTCTAGATTAATCAATTAATTAATTTACATCCAGATCAAAGTTTTCCCTCCCTTCTCTCCTCCCTCCCTTCCCCCACCACCACTCCAAACCCACTTCTCCCTTAATCTTCAGAAAATGGGAGGTCTCCCGTGGATATCAATCAGCCCTGGCATTTCAAGTTGCAGGAAGACCAGGCACATCTTCTATTGAGATTGGAGAGGTATGATGGAGATTGGTTCAATGCTTTGATTCAGTCGGGAATCTGTGTGTCTAAACACTAAAGGTCTTTGCCCCCAGTTGGTTTTTGATCAGTCAATAAAGATGCCAACGGCCAATGGCTGGGTGTGGGGCGGGACTCTTAGAGTTGGTCCAGCCAGGACCCAGAGAGGAATGGGCAGAATCAACACAACTTGGGAAAGAAGGATGGGACACAGGAGTGGCTGGAAATAAAGCCCAACCAGTCATATGAGATTTTGGGTAAGTGACCACTGACCACTTCCCCAGTTTGGGCCTGGGATAGCAGGAAAAGGTTTAGGAGTACCCAGACTTTGAGGTAGCCAAGGCATTTTAAAAATAAGCTAATGTGTGTGTCTTTCATTCGAAGATCCAAAGACAGCTCCTGAGTGGGTGTGACATGTGCAATCTACTGGTAGTCAAAACTGGCCCCTTCAGAGGCAGCCCAGTACCGGGAGTGGGGTGGGGTGGGGTCGGGGGAGGATCCCAAAGGCATCCCCTGCTACCAGAGACATCCCCTGCTACTGTTGTTAGGAGTCCCACATGAAGACCAAGATACACAACTGTTTCACATATTCAGAGACTCTAGGTTCATCCCACGCATGCTCCCTGGATGGTGGTTCAGTCACTGTGGGCCCCTGTGGGCCCAGGTTAGTTGATTCTGTAGGTTTTCCTGTGATGTCCTTGACCCCTCTGGCTCCTACCATCCTTCCTCCCCGTCTTCGGCATTTTTCCTCAAGCCCTGCTTTATGTTTGGCTAACAAACACAACTTCTAAGACATGCTATGACCTGGATTAGCCTTGAAGACACTCTGGTAAGTGATGCAGGAATGGAGGTGTCCATCTGTAACTGAAGAGGCAGGGCTAGGAGGGCTGCTGCCAGTCTGAGGTCTGACGAGGCTGTATAGCAAGACTGTCTCAAAAACAACAAAAAAGACAGTATGTTTAGTCTAAAAAGCCAGTCACAAAGGACAAATAGAATATGATCCTGCTTACGTGAGATACTCGAAGTAAGGCCATCAGTGCCTACACAAGAACATAGTCATCGGGGATGAAGGAGAGGAACTGCGGAAAACATGGGGTTTAGTTTGGTGGGCACAGCCTTTCAGTTTGAGGAGAGGACGTGTTCTGGATATAGATTCTGGCAATGGCTGCTGGGTAATGTGTATATTCCTGTTGACACCGAACTGCAAACTATAAAGTGGTTACAGTAGTAATTTTCCATTATGCCTATTTTGCTAGAATAAAAACAAGAAAAACTCCTTAAAATACTGTCACACACTCCACTACAGACTGTGGATTTATCTTAGGACAAGACCTTCCAAGAAGATCTGGAGGGAAATGGTATGGTGGCTGAAAGCACTTTGTAAGAAAGAAGGCTGAGTATTCATTTAAAAAAAAAAACATTAAAAAAATAACCAAGGTCAGTCTCATTCATCAACTGCCAATCCCTATTAGTATTAATAGGGTATTAGGGTTAGCCCACAGAAGACTTGTATTCTCAACATGTGGTCCTCAGCTCAGGGCACTATTTCAAAGGCCCTGGGGTTTTCAGGAGGTGGGCCTTAGCTGTCAGACACAAGTTGCTAGAAGTAGGACTTGGAAGTTTGCACTCCCCTGGGTCCAGTCTGTTTCCTCTATGTTCAGTTTGCTGTCACCTTGACAATCTGCTGACCAATCACAGGACAGGGCTACTCCGTTTTGCCTTGAGTCCACGCCCCCATGATGAACTATGATCCCCAAAATAAATCCTTCCTTGGGTTGCTTGTGGCAGTCTTTTCTATTCTCTCTCTCTCTCTCTCTCTCTCTCTCTCTCTCTCTCTCTCTCTCCCTCTCTCTCTCTTTTTCACAGCAATGAGGAAAGAAATGAAGAGTCCCAAACACCTTTGAAGGTGTCTCAGACACTTCCTCAATTATAAATAAATACACACGACATCTGTCCCCAAGAGCAGGTCCATGCAATGGACCTAGATGACAATTCTAGTCATCACGTTGACCCAGCTCAGTCCCCCGGCACAGTCAAATACTTGAACGAATAGATTAATTGTCAGTAGAACATTCTGTCTAACTGCTTCATCTGTTCATAGACAACCGTACCGGAGGGGTGTTCAGATCTCGGGAGTTACAGAGATGGATCTAATAAAACCCCTGGGGTACAAAACTAATACCACTTCTCAACACACAGAGGCTGGGGGCAGATGAGAGCTGTCTGGTGTGAACGATTGTGTCTGGGGAGGTCGGAATTCACAACCGCATCCAGCCTGCCTGAACAGCCTTTTTCCCCATCTTTCCAGCCTAACTCAACGCAGCCTGACCTAATGCCAGCCACCCCGGATCTTTAAAGTGGCCTCTCCTTTGGTTCTGTGCTAACGGCTTGCATTAATCACACAATTCGTATTTAACTCTAATGGTTTTGTAACTATTAATATGCTGCTAGAGCTAATTTTGCATCGGACATGCTTTCCCGCTCTGTCCACGTATTCAGTTCTTGGTTCTTGCTTTGTGTTATTGCCAGGGGTCATGTAATCCTTGACATTAAACCCGGCAATCTGGGTTACAGTAGAGCTCTGTGCCTCAGGTGTTCTAGAGCTTCCTGAGTGCTGTCAGGATAACGAAGGCCACCCCAAATTCCTTTGATTATTCATCATGTGAACCCCGTGAACCTGACTCCCAGCTTCCACATGTGCCAGCTCTTTGGTTAATCTCGTTACGGCATTGACTTCGATGTCAATTAGCCTCAAACCCAGTGCTATCAATGTCCGGGGCCTTTTCTCATCTTCGGACTTGATAACATCTTTTCTACTTGAAAAAGCCAATTCACTCTGGCGCCTGCCTCTTGATTTCTCATTTGAACTCATTCAAACTGCAATAATGAAATCATTTTCCTCTCTCTTCCCTTCTCCATCAAGACTGGCGCTGAAATAGTCAAGCACTGAAACAACCTAACAGGCCCAGTGTCCAAGCAGGGCTAGCCTGCACCTTCCACAAAAAGAGGCAGGGAGAGGGAGGGTTTGGGGAGCACTTAGATTTTCAAGGAAAAAAATCATCTAAGTTGGACTCCCCCTGAATGTTTGTCTCTCCCAAGGTGTGTCTGTAGATCTTCTATATGGTGTTTGTTTGTTTGCTTTTTGAGGCAGGATTTCTCTGTATAGCCCTGGCTATCCTAGAACTCACTCTTTAGATCAGGCTGGCCTCGAACTCACGAAGATCTGCCTGTCCCTGCCTCCTGAGCGCCGGGATTAAAGGCCTTCGCTACCGTCGTGCTGACCGATACGATTAAAACATTTCTTTCATCAAAGGCTGCTACCACATCAAGGGATAGTAAAAAATGTTAGGCTAAATAAAAGAGGCCAGGGACAAAGACCAAATGTCATCTGACTCCATTTATTCAAAACATATCCGTCGACCTGGTACACACAGAGAAAAGATATTGCCAACTGCCTGGAGTTGGAAAGGGATAGAGGTGGCCGCTAATGGGTGCAGGATGTTTTGGGAGGATGTAAAAAGATGTTCAAACTCTGTGTGACCGTCGCACAACCTAGCGAAGATGGTAAAACCCATTGGATTGTACACTTTAAATGGGCGAGTGGTACAGGATCTGGATTTATATCTCAATAAAACTG
Organism: Rattus rattus; assembly: GCF_011064425.1. Lineage (NCBI taxonomy): Eukaryota > Metazoa > Chordata > Mammalia > Rodentia > Muridae > Rattus > Rattus rattus. Next base: position 12,604,133 of record NC_046167.1, on the reverse strand, counting down.
TCACACACAGAGCAACTCTGATTAAGGGGGGGATGGGGAGAAAGAAGTGAGCATTTAGCTAAAAGGAACGATAAAAATCAGAGGGGAAAAGGGCTTCTTTTGAGAGAAAGTGGAAGGAATGTTCTTGTAAAACATAAAGCTTTTGATTCAAGTCATACGGACTGTACTGTGACTGAAAGCATGCTCTAGAAACTGCAGGAACCAACGGGGCCGGGGGGTGTGGTAAGAGGGAAAATACAGAAAAGGCAAAACCATCTGGGACCTCAAATGCACCAAAGAGTTGGAACACCAGGAAGCTGGGCAGAAGCCATGGGGGCGGGGACTGACAAAGCCACGTATTTCTAAAAGAAAGGTTAGATGGGACAGAGAGCCCACTTTCCTCCCAGCCTCTTCATTTCCTTAACATGCATGTGGTCTCCTCAGGCCGGCACTGTCGTCCTCCAGCCCCCTCCTCCAAGTCCCCACCCCCACCCTATCCCCATGCCACTGACGCCATCTCCCCTCCCCCGCGCGCATTAATCCCGGAAGTTCAAACAGGATCCTCTGTCTACCAAGGTGTTCTTCCTTTTGCTTTGATGGTCACGGCCACAGGAATACACACGCACAGGACGCTAGCTGTGCTGGGCTTCCATCAACATCCAGTCCCTGAGCAGGCTTGTCTGTGGCCCAGACAGATCTTCATATTAAAGTCATTATTCCTAGAGAGAATCAGGTAGAAACGGGATTCACCAAGCACAAGGAGAAAGGCTCCTTCTGGGAGTCTGCTCAGCTTGCAAGAACACTTGCTTGGAGCTGGCACACTTAACTTCCTCCCTGCTAGGACCACAGCCAGTGAGGGAGGGATTCTTTTTTAAGGCTGGGTTGTGTGACCTGGGGCAAATCCTTTAAACTCACTTCCCTCTTCTGCACTGTTTTTCTTCCAGGTCGCCCAGGGTCACCGCCATCACTGTGATCCCTATCACAGAATTCTTTATTTTGAACGAGGAAACCACAGAGTCTGCCGTTTTCCAGCATCTGAGAGTCACAAAACGAGGCTCAGGGTCAGCCCAGGATTCCAGCTTATGCCTCTGTCCCTAACTCAGTTCTTTTCAAACGCAACCAAGGGAATTATCAGGGTGGCACTTTCTGATAATGTCTTTTAAGGGCAACGAGGAAGAGCACAAGGCTACAAATAGCTTATTTTTCTACTTGGAGAAAGAAAGAAAGAAAGAAAGAAAGAAAGAAAGAAAGAAAGAAAGAAAGGAAGGAAGGAAGGAAGGAAGGAAGGAAGGAAGGAAGGAAGGAAGGAAGGAAGGAAGAAATTCAACAACACTACCAAAAACAAAAAGGAACTCGAAATCATATAACTGTCTAAAAGAAAAGCCAAAGGCTAGAGAATGGCTTAGGTGTTTACTCTGAAAACAAGAGGACTCAAGTTCAAGTCCCCAGCACCCGTGTAAAAGCGAGGCATGTCTGAGTACGCCTGTAACCCCAACCTTGTGGGGCAGAAACAAGCCAGCCCAGCCCAGACAGCCAGCGTCAGGCTCAGTAAGAGAGTTTGCTTCAGAAGCAATAGAAGAAGACATCTTACTCCTCCTCTCTGGTTTCTGCACATATGTGTGCATGTGACACACACACACACACACACACACACACACACACACACACGCAGAATGACACACATGAAAGAGAGGAGAGAGAAGGAAAAGAAAGAAAAGAAAAGAAGAAGGGAGAGAGAGGAAAGGGAAGGGAAAGAGGGTAGAAGGGCAGGAGGGAGGGCAGGAGGGAGGGCCGGAGGGAGGGTAGAAGGGAGGGCAGGAGGGAGGGTAGGAGGGAGGGCAGGAGGGAGGGCCTGACAGAAAGCAATGTGCCTTCATCGTATGAAGCATTTCAAGGCCTGGGAGTGCCTAGGCTGAGGAACAAGTCTCTGATCCTAATGTTCTTCCTGGCGTAGGATGATGACAAGGCTCCCAAGTAGTCCTGTAATGGCTCAGTGCCAAGTACGAGGTGACCTCACTCATGTTCGCTCAGCTGTGAGCATGGGGACTCGCTTGGTTTTATAACTATGATTCTCTTTTCGGAACTGCATTACGAATCATACCCTCTATGGGATTGGGCAGGCAAAAATGAGAGATTGTATCGCTGAAGAAAATTTAAAGTAAGTACCGATCCCCACCCCAGTTCTACTCACTTTCTGCAAAATTCAAAGGATAAATCCAAGAAAGTCCAAGAAGTGCATAATTAGAATAATTTCCTATAGCACGCCACTGTCAGGTGCATCCGTTTGCTATCTAATTGCCTATGGTTGTTGGCTAATCACTATATAACGAGAGGTCCATAAAACTATGGTGTGTTCTCTCTCTCTCTCTCTCTCTCTCTCTCTCTCTCTCTCTCTCTCTCTCTCTCACACACACACACACACACACACACACACACACTTTTGCTGCCACTAAAGACCTTACCAGGTAAGGTAGATGGCAATTGCCTAGCCAAACAGGTTCTGAAACAAAAGCAGCTACAAGAACCTAAGCAGACAATGGGACATTCAGCCAGAATGAGTCAGGACAGCCTCGGCGGTGGGAGCCAGAGGAGGTCATGCCTGGCGTTGTGGCCGTTGGTTTTCCTGGGGATGCTCAGGCTGCACTGCAGAAACACCCCTATCGCCACCACAAGCCTCTTAGCATACATCAGCCCGGTCTCCTGGCAGTTAGGGCTGTGTGTGCGACTAAGGAGACAGGCAGAGGGGAGGACAAACAGGGAGGTTGCAGTGGGAGGAAGTGGGGCAGTGGCTAGGGCGTGACCCGCAGAGAACAGTGAAACAGAGGTGGCTCTTCTGGAAGGAGACAGACAAGGAGAGCAGGACTGAGGACAGCCACCCCCTTCTCCCTCTGCCCTCGGCCTCAAGGGATCGTTATAGCTTTGTACCGTGCTCAGGGTCCTAGCTGACCTAGAAGGCTTGAGGTTGGTGAGAGCAGGGAAGCAAAGGGTTTAGAGAAAGGTTAAGGAAATGGGCTCAGGGGCTGATGCTTTGTGTGCGAGAGCACTTGTGCAAGCAAGAAGATCTGAGTTCAAATCTCCAGTACCCGTGTTTTTTAAAAGCCAGATGTGGTTATACAAGCCTGTAACACATTGTCCCAGGCCAGGGACAAACATGTCCTAAGAACTCACTGACCAGCCGGTCTAGTCAAAACACTGAGTTTCGGGGTAAGTGAGAGACTTTGTCTCAGCAGAATAGAGAGCAATAGAGGTCAATGTGTGTGGCCGTGTGACACACATAATAAAAGAAGAAACGTCTGCTTGGTGGAGAAGAGCATCATGGGAAACACAGGGTCACAAGGAGAGCAAACACACACTTAGATCCACATTGGGCGATGGAAGCCTTGGGAGGGCCAGTTTTGCTGATGAATACAAAGGAATACCCAGGAAGCGATGTACGCAGGGGCGCTGGAGTCCTTGCTCTCTGCTGGCTTGCACTTAGAATCACACCTCCTAAGGGATTCACAAGTCATTAAGCCTAATCCGGAGTCACGGAGCCTTCGAAGCAAGGAACATCCCACATCCCATCATTACACAGAATCACAAAAGTGACGACCTTCTTCCGTATGGAAGAGAAGACACAGCACTGGGAAAATCACCACCACAAATCAGAGAGGCACAGAGAACTGCAAGTCAGGAGCTGAAGTAGGAACCTTTAGCTTGGTTGGTGCTTGGCTGGAGGGGAACCTGTTTAAGAGTTAAAATCTCCAGAGGATCCAGTCACACCAGGTCTCAGGCTTTTGCGAGTTACTTTCTGGAGCCCGGCCACCAGGACCTCCCAGTGGATATGAGAAGAAATATCTGTGCTGGTTCTGGCAAGAAAGGAAAGGAACCATTTAGAAACACACCAGAACATTCTGTTTCCAAACAAGGCCTGCCCTGAGGAGAGACTTTTGTTCTGAAGACAGGGTCTCCTCATGTTGTTCAGGCTAGGCTTTGACTCAGAGTGATGCTTCTGTCTCAGCTTCCTGAGGAGAAACTATTTCACCACTGTCTAACCTGCCTAGGTTTCCCTAGAGCCCGAGGGACTACAAATATCCCATTTCTATCCCCTCTTGCTGGTTCCTCACTTCTTAAAGTGTCCAAGTTGTAAAGCATGTGTAAAGATCACAATCTAGGAACACAGTCTCCCTAAAAGACAAACAAACAAACAAACAAAAACCAATAACAGCTCTAAAATGTTTCCCCTGCCCACACATCTCACTACTACATTATTAAAGGCCTAGGATGCCTACCTTTCAACCAAAAATTAGAAGACAACAGTTGAATACCCACACTCACACACGGGTACACGCTCACATGCACACAAGCACACACGCACACAAGCACACGCCACATGAGCATGAGAAAACAGAGTTCCAGGACCAGTCAGACACCATGGCAGGAACGTGGAGATGATCTGATCAGACATGTGAAATTGTGATTCATACACTGAGGCCTCTGTGGTGGGCTGGCTACAAAGCTACAAAGTGCTTTCCCCAAGAGGCTGATGATGTGTTAGGGGCTTGGTGGCAGCTAATAAAAGTGATCAAACACTGAGGGCTGTGAGTCCATCACTGGATCAAACCACTGATGAAGTCATGATTCAACAGCCTTTAGCAGGAGATGGTTGGAAGGCCTAGGTGGAGGCAGTAGGTAGGTCATGGGGAGAGGTGAGGGCACCTCTTTCAGTGCGTCTTGCTCATAGTGGGAGGGGGTTGGTACTAAATCCAAGCGATCCCCTTTCAGCTACCTCAAACAGGTCTTTACTCTTGTGTGTTAAAAAGAGTAGAGTCAGGCCTGGAGAGATGGCTCAGCCGTTAAGAACACTCACTGCTTTTGAAGGTGACCCAGGTTTGATTTCTAGCACTAATGATCCTCAGTAACTCCAGTTTCTGGGGTTGGAAACCTTCTGTGTGTTACATTAATTACTTCACGCCACTCACAACACCCTGCCAGCAGCAGCAACAGCAGCGCGTTGTTCCCCACCCGCCAAAAACGCTCTGGATTCTCGAATGAAAGACACACACACACACACACACACACACACACACACACACACACACACACACACACACACACACACACACACACTTCTCTTCTAGTGTGCCTTAAACAGCGCAATGGTTGGGCCACTCTCAAACTTCCACGTTGCTAACGCCGCTCCTCCGATACTCCTGAATTATTTCTTACTAAAATCTAAATTTCATCTTTGCTACCCTAGATCTAAAAGGGGTTTGGAATTGGGGGAGTTCGGGGCCGCTTTTCCCCGGCTCTTACATAGCTGTATGCTCTCTCTTCCGCAGGATCCTCCTGCTTCCCTGACATGGCGATTCTAAATCCTTCTTCCCTGGGTTCCCTTGCCTGGGAAATCTGAAGTCCCGCCTCTGTCTCCCTACCCAGCCATTGGTCGGTGGCAACTTTATTTACCAATCAGAGCCAGCTGGGGCAGGGACCTGCAGCGGCCACGTGTAGACACGTGGATTCCCATGTAATTTGGGAACCCAATGAACATAAGGTAAGCAAACCAAATGTAATGTAAACCAAATCCACAACATCTGTGGCCTCGGCGAGCACCAGACATGCATGTAGTACACAGACATCCAAGCAGGCAAGACACTTCATTTTCATTTCATAAAAATGAAAATAAATGCATCTTCAAAATCTTTAAAAAAGAATAATGATAAATTCTGACATATCTCAAAAACAGTTTGGTAAGGGAAGGGTTGTGAACATGAGGATTTGTGTGGGGAAGGCAACACAGATGGTTTTGTGGGGAGGCTGCTAAGACGCAGTTAATTGGGAGTCGCAGGACGCCCGGGAAAGCCTTGCTGTTGGCGTGAACGCACGGCTGGATGACTGTAAATGTGACCGTGCAGAAGCACCCGAGAAAACCTGGGCAGATCCAGAGCTGCTGCCGATCAATCATGGGATTGACTGGAGAGGAAGATAGCAACTTAATGGCTGCAGGATTGTCTCACTCCTGTTTGCAAAGGATTCGTAAACACTGGGACCGTATTTCTCACGACATATTTCTCTCTCAGGCTAAGGAGTTCAAGATGAAGAAGCCAGGGGGGCACGGTGTCTAGTAAGAAGCCCAGTCTTTGGGGTTGGGGATTTAGCTCAGTGGTAGAGCGCTTGCCTAGGAAGCGCAAGGCCCTGGGTTCGGTCCCCAGCTCCAAAAAAAGAACAAAAAAAAAAAAAAAAAAAAAGAATACAGGTAGAATTAATATTTTTCTCCACCCATAGAATTATTTTCATGATGATACATTTGCGTCTCTCTTGGGCAATGAAAACTAAGTCTGAGCAGAGTGGAGAAAATAGGAACATGACATCTGTCTTCCTGAGCCAGACATGCTACAGATGGGACTGGCTGAAAAACTGCATGCTGGGAAGATAAAACTTCTCCCCCAAGGAACTGGATGGAGGCGACGTCCCTCCTGATCGCCACTTCCAGAATGGGCTCCGGCCCCTTGGGTCCCATCTCTGTTCACCAGGAGGTCCAGCTCTGTTCCAAACAGGCGTGGCATCTCGGTTCTCCACACACGGCCTCTGAATGAAGAGTGCACACTCTTACTCTGGCTTCACTGCACTGCTCCATATGTAAATGCATTTGTAAAGTGACACATTTCCCCGGGTGAATGGAGTCTCACTGGCATATGATCATCTATACTACAGCAGTGACTCAGTGTCAGGTCTGTGCTGGCCTCTGTCCAGTGTGGAGGTGGGATTTGTCATGCAGTAAACACAAGGCAGTTCGTTTCCACGCAGCCTAACTTCCCTGAGTGGTTGGCATCTGGGGTTTTAGAACAGAGGCTCTGGAATGGCTTGGGTTACCGAACTGGCATTTTAACAAGTCCCCTGTGACGAGAGACTCTGTGACAAGGGTGGTGAGGCTCCACCACCGCCCCGGACCTGAGAAATGACAGACAGGGAAGCTAACACCAGGTCAGACTGGAAAACAAATAAACCAAAACAAAGCTCAAGTTTCGGGGGGGGGATGGGAAGAGGTGTGGAAATCCGAAAGGACTGGGTGTCGGGTCGGGCGAGTGCCTTCCTCGCTTTCCCTTCATGCTACATCGTCTGACTTTTTTTGTTTTTCCAGCTGAGAGGTTAACAGACAAGCCCTTCATCTGCAGAGAATGTTCAGCTTCGAATATTAACCACATTTCAAGCTTTTATTTTCTTTGGAGGGAGATAAAACATTATTTTTCGCATCAATCTAACTAATGCGCATGTCTACGATAATTTGCTGGCGGTGACAACAGTCACAGATGCTCTGAGGCAGGCAGCACCTTCCGTTGTTAATTTAATGAATGGTGACTTCTGCAGAGGGTCATGTGGAATTACAGTCTTGGCTCTCTGAAATTATGATAAGAAAATGTGATCAAATACTTAATCCCAAATCTCACTGTAACAATCGGAAGTGTGCACACACACACGTGTGTGTGTGTGTGTGTGTGTGTGTGGTGCATGTGTGTGTTTATGTGTGAGTGGTGTGTGTATGTGGTGTTTGTGTGTGCTTGTGTGTGTTTGTGTATGTGCTTAAATGTGTGTGTTTGTGTGGTATTTGTGTGTATATTTGTATGTGTATTTTTGTGTGTTCATGTATGTGTGTTTGTGTATGTGTGTTTAAATGTGTGTATGGGTATTTGTGTGTGTTTATATGTGTATTTGTGTGTGTATATCTGTGTGTGTGTGTGTGTGTGTGGTGCTTGTGTGTATTTATGTGTGAGTGTATATATGTGGTGTTTGTGTGTGCTTGTGTGTTTGTGTATGTGTGTTTAAATGTGTGTGTGGTATTTGTGTGTGTGTGTTATCTATTACTATTAATCACTGAGGTTCTTGGAAGCAAAACAACCCCAAGTAAAATTCTATTGTTTCTGTTGCCGATTCTAGGTCACACACAGAGATAACAACTTGATCTCGAATATTAATCTGTTTGGAGTTTTTCCTAATGAAGTACTGGAGAAACTTCTGTTGATTCTCTTAAGGTCTCTTTGAGGTATTCCTACCGACACCTGCTCAGACCTCACTAACCAGCCCAGGCTCACAACCCAGCAGACTCCATTGCACAGTGTGGTCTGGTTAGAGCGGGAGACTGTGCCCCAACAGAACTTCTGTCACAGCATTCCCCAGCTGTGACTCCTCTCCCTGACCTGGATGCTGGCCCTGACCCCAGTATTTTCTTTCCTTCTTAGTGTCTCTAACTAAAGGCATCCTAGGAAGAACATTCCTTGTTGTCGCCTTCATTTCTCCGTCTTGACCACCTCAAGTCCCATCAGAAATCTTGCTTCCGTCCACCATTCCTGTCTTCAGCACCTGAAGTCAAAAACACACTCATCCAAAGCCCTGCTCTCCGATGCAGTGGAATAGCTGAGGGTGGGGGTGGGGGATGACAAAAGGCCTCCCTCCCTTAGCAACGGAGACCAACTACTTAAGAGCCAGGAAGCACGGGAAACAAGAACTTCCTGTGTTAAACCGGTAAAGACTCCCTTTGGGTGGGAAGATGCTTCTGAATGTATATGCACTGGGTACTTTTGTCACTGCTGGGACCAAATATACCTGATAGCAGCCGCTCAAGAGAGGAAGGGTGTTAGCTCATGGTTTCAGGGGATTTCAGTCCAGCATGGTGGCGTTCACAGTGGCAGAGCATGGCTGGGGGCTTTCCTGTCTTGGCCGACCAGGAAGCGGAGAACAGGAATGGAGCAGAAGAGCAGAATTAACTGTTAGAGTCCTCAGAGACTCATCCATAGTTGTCTACATCTGACAGCCAGCACTGTGTTCCGAAGCCTCTCAAAGCAGCACCAAGTGCTCAAGCACTTGTACCTGTGAGGGACGTTTTACATGCAAACCGTAATGGCGAACAATGATGAATTCACCAAAAACATATGAGCAGGTCACACGTTCACCAAACATGCATCTGCTGAGTATCTACCGTCCTTCAGACATGTAGGATAGACCAATGAGTAAATCCCTTTATAGCGTTAACTCTCTAGTGCTTTGGCAGGGGCATAGGAAACAATGCATTTGCAAAGTGAGGGCATATACTTATGGCATATTTACTGGATGGCAAATCTACTTGCAGAAGGAAAAGGAGGGATGGGAAGAGTTCAAGGGGGCAAAGCAGGAAGTGCTCCAGAGGGGTGGGGAGTGCTCCCAAGGGGTGGGGACTGCAATTTTAAAGAGCCAGGTCTGGGAGGCTTCACCACAGAGGTATGGGAGTTGGCCTTGGTATCTGGGGGAACAACATTCCAGGCAGGGGTAGAGAGGGAGCTGACACAGAGGAGCCCAGTTCGTCCTGTTCTCTTTTGCAATCTCTTTTTTGGACCCTTCATTCCTTTCATGCCCCAGTAAAGAATATCAAGGCTTCTGGGTGGTTTCCTCCTTCCTTTCTTCCCGATACTCTGCATGTCAGTGGACTTGACTTTCCAGTTACAACACTGTGTCCTGACATGAAAATGACGGTCAGTCAGGGAGAGAACAGAGACACGGGACTGAGGCTCTCCAGCACCTGCTATACAGGGACCCTTCACATGGAGCTCAATAGTAAAGCAAATGCTTACCACACACAGGACCCTGGATTCCATCCCCCGTGCTAGAAAGGAAACGGCGCATCGGTTAATATATTGATGACCTGTGTGACCAAAGTCTTTAGTTCCACAAAACACTTTGGAAGTGTTTTCTCTAGTTAGTCTCATATGATATTTATTGCTGTGACCAAATACCTGAGACATTTCAACCTCAAGAGGGAAAGGTTTCTTTTAGCTCATGGTTCTGAGGATGCATTCCAACCTGGTAGAAAGGCATTGATGGAGCATGGGGTATCTGGTCACATTTTATCAAAGGTCAGAAAGCAGAGCACGATGGAGAAAGATGGATGCTGGCGTTCCGTTGGCTTTCTCCTTTCTTACTGTCTTCTATTCAGTCTGGACCTTGGCCACTGAGAAGGTGTCACCCACAACCAGTGCGAGTCTTCAGACGACTTCTCTGGAAACATCCCCACGGACACACGCAGAGGTGTGTCTCCTAGGTGACTCCAGATACACCAGGTTGGCAATGGCGGCTAACTATCAGGAGATTCTTGTAAGTAGAAATGAGAATACAACAGAGAAAGGTAAGAAATATCCACTCAGGCCTCTGGCGGACACTGGCTAAGTCTATGAGAGGAAGGAGAAAGTTGGTGACAGGGGGAAGAAAAAGCGAGGTCGAGAAGCCTAAGGCGGCGCCAGAATGTGCCTGGGACTTTGGTGTGACTGCTTCATTTGGCTGTGGGCTCAGGGAGGCTCGACATTCAAAGACAATCTTTAATACAACCTCTGCCGTGTGAGATGCCAGGCACACCCGAGGCCTGACGTCGCTGCACTTTTCCTTAGGAAAAAAGCTGCAAGCCTTGGTTTTCACCCTGTGGAAGATGCTCAGAAAGTACACGGTAGGTAAGAGTAAGAAGATCCATTTACGACTTTCTCTGCCCCAGTTCTGGGTGAGCTGTTTATCATCCTGCTGCACACAGGCTTGCAAAGACCACAGCTGGCAAACTTACCCAACAGAGTCACCTTGCCTCCTTAATTCGGTCAAGTGAGATGAAATTGTAATTTTTGTAACTGAAGAGTAGGGAACCCCAGCCTTCTCTTCGGGGTTTGGCTTTCTCGATTGGCATACGGTTTGTCTCTGTGTTTCATCCTGAAAATGTTGCTGCCTTCTGCAAAGGCTCACTTTAATATGACAAGCCATAAGCACAGAGACCCATCCTGTTGTGTTCTTCTCCTATATGCTGTGTCGCTGATGATGACAAGGATGGTTCACAAGGAATTTTGACCAGGATAATACAGAGGAAGCCACATGACCCTAGTCACCAGGGGAAATATTTGTGCAAAACCCAGAAACTAGGAAAGGGTTGGTAAACAACAGCTCGTGAGTCACACCTGCCCCGCCTACTGTCTTGTCTAATACAACACACAGGATAAGAATATTATCTACGTTTCTTTAAAATGATTTTCTAAAAATAAGAAATAAGTGCTACGTGAATATTATTTACAATTCAAATTTCAATTTCCATAAACACTTTGACTGGACCGTGGTCATCCTACCTGCCCATAGGCAATTGGTGGTAGCTTTCATACTATATAACAGAGTCTAGTTGTTATTATAAGATTACATTAGCCAACAAATTCTCAGGCCGGCTGGCAGCAAAGACTAGCAGTTGCCTAGCACACAGGAGGCTCTTGGCTTAATCCTAGAACCCGAAGGAAGACAACGGAAACAAAATCTAAATTTAAAAACGTATTATATTTACGAGGTGCTAGGATTCAATCTGGAGCTTCACTCACAGTAAGCAAGGCCCTATCACTGATCTCCACCCCAGTTCTCAAATCTAAAGTATTTACGCTTTGACCATTCCTAAAAGTTTTGCTGACCCTTAAACTGCAAGGTGGGAAGAACTGCTGGGCACAATAGAAAGCAGGAAAAGACCAGCCAGGGTGATCTGTGGTAGCCCTGCTGTCCTCTCCGTCTGGAACTGAGATGACACCAGACACGCCATCCTGAGAGCAGAGTAGACACTCAGAGTGTGCTGTTCAGAGACCCAGAGGGGGACGACTCACAAGCCGGCAGCACGTAAGGGTGTGTCACCACATCACACAGACACTCGCCCCATTTGGATTTTTACTAGTATTCTTAGTGTTTTAATATTTGTGTTTTTCTATTAAATTGAAAAGACGAGGTGTATATTTGCTTGTGCACTCATGTGTGTGTGTGTGATGTGTGTGTGTGTGTGGTGTGTGTGTGTGTGTGTGGTGTATGTGTGTGTGTGTGTGTGTGCGTGTGGTGTGTGTGTGTGGTGTGTGTGTATGTGGTGTGTGTATGTGTGTGTGTGTGTATGTGTGTATATGTGTGTGTGTGGTGTGTGTGTCTCTTTGTGTGGTGTGTAGTATCTGTGTCTGTGTGTGTGGTGTGTGTGTGTGTGTGTGTGTGGTGTGTGTGTGTGTGTGTGTGTGTGTGTGTGTGTGTGTGTGTGTGTGTGTGTGTGTGTGTGTGTGTGTGTGTGTGTGTGTGTGTGTGTGTGTGTGTGTGTGTGGTGTGTGTGTGTGTGTGTGTGTGTGTGTGTGTGGTGTGTGTGTGGTGTGTGTGTGTGTGTGGTGTGTGTGTGTGTGTGTGTGTGTGTGTGTGGTGTGTGTGTGTGTGGTGTGTGTGTGTGTGTGTGTGTGTGTGTGTGTGGTGTGTGTGTGGTGTGTGTGTGTGTGGTGTGTGTGTGGTGTGTGTGTGTGTGGTGTGTGTGTGTGTGGTGTGTGTGTGTGTGGTGTGTGTGTGGTGTGTGTGTGTGTGGTGTGTGTGTGGTGTGTGTGTGGTGTGTGTGTGGTGTGTGTGTGTGTGTGTGTGGTGTGTGTGTGTGTGTGTGTGGTGTGTGTGTGTGTGTGTGTGTGTGTGTGTGTGTGTGCACATGCATGCACACGTATGTGTGCAGGTATATGTGAATGAGTGTGCATGCAGAGACTATAGATCAACCTGGGCATCTTCCTTGGCTGTTCTCCACCAAGATTTGGTTTTGTTTTGTTTTATTTTGTTTTTTCCTTGGGGCGTGTGTGCTTCTTTGCCTTTTGTTGTTGATGGTGATGTTTTCTTGAGACAAAGTCACACTATGTAGCCCTAGCTGGCCTGGGACTGGCTATGTAGATCAGGCTGGCCTCACAGAAATCTGTCTGCTTCTGCCTCGTGAGTGCTGAGGTTAAAGGTAGGTACCACCGCAAACAGGATCTTCTTGTCTCCTCCTGCCTACCATTAGGAATACAAGCACATACTACCTCACCTAGCTTTTTCTTGAGTTCTGGGAATCGAACTCAAGTCCTTTATGCTTGCAGAACAAATATTTACTGAGTCATCTTGCCAGCCCTGTTTTCCTTGAAATGCTCCTTTAAATCCATTTTACCATGCAGCAAATGCCTTCACTGCCCAACCCCGATCCAGGGTGACATTTTTCCTACAGCGCCGGCTCATTACTTTGCTCCTGGAATTGCAAATCCAAGGATCAAATGACTGAGTGTACATATACCAGGGAGGGGAGAGAATCTCCCCCATCCTCACCCCCAGAGGTGCCTTGGAACAAAGGAACTCAAATAACTTCAAAACCACATCACACAATCTGGACGGGTTACGGGACAGATGGGATGCCCAATTGTTTGATTCTATCGGCAGAACAGAGGAAGGAAATCTTTTAAAATGAGATTATGTTCTTTCCCCCAGTTCTTATTATGAGACATTCCTGAAATAAGCTTTAAATATCTCAGCCCCTTTCAGGCTGATGAATGTTATTCTGCAGGCAGGAGCGTTGTGGGGGAAATGGCTCCATTGTGCAGAGTCTGAGAGGCCCGGGCTGGATGAATAGTGGATCCCTGAGGGGCCCTTTGGCTGGGTGAGGAATCACCCTCTGAAGCACGGCTGAGTGTGTTAGGAAGGGACCGTGCCTTTAAAAAGCTATTGTGCCCCATAAACACATTAATTAAAGAGTCCCTTTCCCCCCAAAAGACATTCACTGAAGTGAATAAAAAAGTCTTTGGCATTCTTTGCCCAACAAGAAAATGATTGACAACCAGCTACTGTATGGAGAGGAAAAATTATCCAGGAAGAGATGAGAATCTATTCAAAATAAAGTCATGCAGTGGTTCTTTATAATTCGTCTCTAGGCAGAAATTTTAAACTATTTTATTTTTAATTATGGGTATGTCTCTCTCTCTCTTTCTCTCTCTCTCTCTCTCTCTCTCTGTGTGTGTGTGTGTGTGTGTGTGTGTGTGTGAGTGTGTGTGTGTGTGTGTGTGTGTGAACATGAGTGTGGTACGCACAGAGGCCAGAGGATGGGGTTAGAGATCCTTGAGCTAAAGTTACAGGGTGTGGTGAGCCTCCTAACATGGGTGCTAGGAACTGTACTCAGTCCTGCCGAGTGCTCTTAACCACTGGGCCATCCATCCCTCTATCCCACCTCTGCAGAAAGTTCCAAAGGGAGTAATCTGTATCATTTAATCTCAGACCCTGAAAAGTAACAGCAACCCACATAAAACAAAGCAAAACAAACAACAACAAAGCCAGTAGCAATATAAAGAAGTCTCCCCAGGAGTCTCTAGCTCTTATAGTTTGAAGCTGAAGTGTCCCCGGCAGGTGCATGTGTTTAAACACTCACTGGTGGTGCTGCTTGGGGACAGTGTGGGACTTTGGGTACAAGAGGGATTCCTGGCAGAAGGAGGTTACTAGATCTTTGAAGGTATCCGCCTCCAGTTTCATCCTGTGTGTAGTGCCTCCTGGTCTCCCACCACCTCTAGGGTTTCCGTCATATCCTGATGCTGCTTTTCCATGATGTCTCTGAAACCATGAGTCAAAGTCAACTTTCCCTCCCTTGTTTACACCAGGTCTTCTGGTAATGCCAACCCAAAAGGAACTAATGCACTGGCTAGAGAACTTGTCCAAGAGGGTGAGACAGACAAGGGCCTTGGGGCATATGGGCTGTTCAACTTCCTCTGAGTCCCAGACCCCGTGTTTTCCTGGCACTGCTGTAATGAAGTTGCGTGATCCCTGAATTTTCCTGACTCTCTGCTCCCACTCTGCCATTTCTGCAAGTGGTACTCGCAGCCCTCTAATCACTGAGCCAGAACTCGGAATCCCTACCCAGTTCTGCCTTTTCTCCCAGGCCTTGCATCCAATTTACCAGTAAACTCTGAGAACTGCATCTCCCACTGAGATCTCCTCTCAGACCACGTCTCTGCATAACCACAGTTATATCCCAGCAAAGGTGCCCTGACCTTCCCTCCACACCAAGGAAATAGCTCCTATGTGAGCTTCCTTCTTCTGGTCTTATGGTCCATCTCTAGAGTCATCACTGTTGTGTTAGTAATGATTCCTAGAAGAGTAAGGTTGCTATTGTTCTGTTTAAGATCCTCTTGGCCAGGAAAGCAAGAGGCTCCCAGGACCCAACATGGATGACATTAGCTGAAATACCCAACAAAGGGGAGAGAGAACCTGTAGAGACCATATCCAGAGGTTAGGCATGGCCCCCGGTTGAGGGATGGGGCCACTCACCCATCTCAAAAATATTAACCCAGAATTGTTCCTGTCTAAAGGAAATACAAAGAGTAGAGCAGAGACTGAAGGAAAGGCTATCCAGAGATTGCCCCACCGTGGGATCCATCCCATCTGCAGACACTCAACCCAGTCACTATTGCTGCTGCCAAGAAGAACTTGCTGACAGGAGCCTGATATGGCTGTCTCCTAAAAGGCTATACCAGAGCCTGACCAATACAGATGCGGATGTTCAAAGCCAGTCATCAGACTGAGCATGGGGACCCCAATGGAGAAGTTAGGAGAGGGACTGAAGGAGCTGAAGGGTGTTGCAACCCCATAGGAAGAACAACAATATCAACCAACCAGAGCTCCCAGGGACTAAACCACCAACCAAAGAGTACACATGGAGGAACCCATGGTTCCAGCTGCTTATGTAGCAGAGGATTGCCCTATCTGGCATCAATGGGAGGGGAGGCCCTTG
The DNA here is from genome assembly GCF_011064425.1 of Rattus rattus. NCBI lineage: Eukaryota > Metazoa > Chordata > Mammalia > Rodentia > Muridae > Rattus > Rattus rattus. The sequence goes on along the minus strand of NC_046167.1, from coordinate 12,588,613 downwards.
GTCCTGTGGAGACTTGATGCCCCAAAGTAGGGAATTGCTAGGGCGGTGAGGCAGGAACAGGTAGGTGGGGGAGCTCCTTCATAGAAGCAGGAGGAGGGAGGGGGGATAGGGGTTTGCAAAGGAAAAAACCGGAAAGAGGGATAACATTTGAAATAAAATAACCAATTTTTTAAAATAAGGTCCTCTTGGGCTCCCACAGCCTTTAGCGTTAGCGTCAAGCTCTTTGACACAACATACAAACCCTGCATCACCTAATCTGGCCGTTTCTATAACTTTGTCTCAGTACGGATTTTCTTAGTGTTCCAGACAGATCTATGTTCAACAGTCTTTATGCTGCGAGTGTGGTGTCACCTCGACACGAGCTAGAGCCACCTGGACGGAGGAGGCCTCAATTGAGAAAATGCCTCCCTAGGATCCAGCTGAAGGACTTGTTTTAATTAGTGATTGATGGGAGGGCCCAGCCCATTGTGGGTGTGGCCAGCCCTGGGCTGGTGGTCCTGGGTTCTCTAAGGAAGCAGGCTCAGCAAGCCATGGGAAGCAAGCCAGTGAGCAGCACTCCTCTGTGACCTCAGCACCAGCTCCCGCCTCCAGATTCCTCTCCCGTTTCAGTTCCTGTCCTGACTTCCTTCAATGATGAGCAGTGACACAGAAATGTAAGCCAGATAAATATATATTTCGTCCTCAACTTGCTTTTTGGTCATGGTGTTCCATTGCAGCAATAGAAACCCTAACTAAGACAGTCTTCAAACACTCTCATTCCTTCCCACTCCTGTCTCTACCCTCTCAGTTCTGTGCCAGTAAAGTCCCCCACCACATTCGGTCTTTGATACAGAGCACATTCCCGCCACCCACTTCCTTTTCATTTTCAGGGTCGGGGGCTAACTTAACCACCCACATTGGGGTTCAGCATGGTCCCCAGATAATACCCTTCTTCTCAACCAAAGTTCTAAGCCCAGAGAAGACTATGTATCACCTTTATTATTGACACAATTAATATCAGGCTCTGTCATATATATTTCTTAAAAACAAGCATTTTTTTTTTTTTTTCTTTTCTTTTTGGTTCTTTTTTTCAGAGCTGGGGACCGAACCCAGGGCCTTGCGCTTCCTAGGCAAGCGCTCTACCACTGAGCTAAATCCCCAACCCCAACAAGCATTTTCTTAATACTAAGCCTTGACTCAAAGACAACTGAAGCCTAGTCACAGTCAGTGCTGTATTGTGACAACAGCCCAGAAGGGCCTAAAGCTTCACATAGGTTCTTGGTCTCCCTGTGTTCACTGTAACTACCTTTTTAAATGATTTATTTATTTATTTAATGTATGTGAGCACACTATCACTATCTTCAGACACACCAGAAGAGGGCATCGGATCCTATTACAGATGGTTGTGAGCCACCATGTAGTTGCGGGGATTTGAACTCAGGACCTCTGGAAGAGCAGTCAGTGCTCTTAACCACCGAGCCATCTCTCCAGCCCTACAACTACCTGGGTATAGGTCTGTCATCCTCATGAGCCCATCCTCCCGGAAGACAAGACACATCATGAGACTGATCACAAGCCATGCATGACTTTGAGATTCTTTTTATTACTATATCCCACTGGCTAAGGATGGCCCACATTGGACATGAATTACTAGCTACAACGGGAATTTCAACACCATGAAGGCCAAAGCACTGGGCTAAACTAGGCATGACACACACAGGAGACCCACTCCCAGAGAGTCCTGCCTTTCTCCTTCCTCAAAAATCTGTCCTCACAGGGAAGTCACTAAGCAGAGGATAACTTTTCTTTTCTTTTCTTTTCTTTTCTTTTCTTTTCTTTTCTTTTCTTTTCTTACATCTTAAAGACAAAAAGCTTCTGTCTGGTACAGACTCTCCATGACTCTAGGGTGAAATAATTCATGGCACCGTAACGTTGACTCCTGGGTGACAGAAAGGACAAGAGGACATTAAGTTTGATCTTGTTTTAAAACCATTTCAACTCCACTCAAAGGGTTACTCTTCCAAAGAGACTGACGCAAACCCCATACGATATATATGTGGGACAGACCCTTAGGCGGGCTATCTGAGACAGTCGTGTAACTAATACTTGCTGTCCGCTCTGTAGCTTTGTGTAATCTCACACTACCATTTACGGCCTTTGCAAAGGGCGATGTTTAAGCCTGAGATGCTGCAGAGAATGAGGAGGAAAGCGATCACATGTAGGACAGGCAGCCCGCAGGGGACATCTAGCCTACCCTGATTGAGGACATCGGGAGCAGTGTTATTAATATGTACGTCATAGCCCAAATGAAACCACTGTCATTCCCAGGACAGAGCCAAGCGCAGCCAGGCTCTGAGTCCTTCCCCAGTGTAAGGGAACCAGAATAATCAGGGAAGTGTCCCCAGTCTCTGCTACTAAGAAATCGCAGAGAGGATTTTAGGGCTGGGCCTGGATGTCGACGTGCAGAAACGGATTTATGAAGGTCTATTTGAACATAAATCCTGGAAGAACTACCATTGACCTACCATGCAGCACATGCTGAGCTAACTATCCAGTGTCCTTTGGCATCTGCTACCTTTCGGTGAGGACTTGATATTAATGACCTACCACTTTACCTAACTGTCCAATAGAGGGAGGGAAAGTGTGCGCATGCGCATGAGCGTGGCGCTATGATTATCTGAGATCGTGCTATGGAGCCTTGCCCCTAAAACAAAGTTATGATGGTACATTCATTCTCTCTCTCTCTCTCTCTCTCTCTCTCTCTCTCTCTCTCTCTCTCTCACACACACACACACACACACACACACACAGAGAGAGAGAGAGAGAGAGAGAGAGAGAGAGAGAGAGAGAGAGAGAGAGAGGATGCGGCTGTCACCCCTCCCAGGCACAGTCTGTGTTGAATGCAGTCGTCGTTTCAGTAGGTGTCTGTTTGGTAAATGAATAAGCAGATGGTAATGTACAGGGAAACAGAAAAGGCATCCACCTCCAGAATTGTAATGTGAGGCTCCGTCCTCCAACTGTGAATTTTGTGAATTCCCTCCTGCCTGCTAGGTCCCTGCCTTTCTCCCTGGAGCCGGGAAACCTGGAGGCAACAACTTGGAAGACAGGGAAACAGTGCCTGAAGTCGGGTGCGGTGGGGTGGGGTAGGGGAGCGGGGGTCGCGGAGCTGAAGACAGGCAATGCAAGATTTCCCGACCCTGGATGTTCTCGGTTCCAGAGTGGGAGATTTTCCTGTTAAGTCCCGCGGCACATTAATTGTGAGAAAGTCTAGATGCTTCCTCATCTTCTAGAACCCTCCACTGAAAGAACTCCCTTCAGTCTGCACAAGGGGTAGGAAAAGAGATCGCCTTGCCTTGTCCTCCAGCATGCTTGGAACAGGAGAAGAAAGAGTGAATCCACCGTCACAATCACAGGCCTGCTTCGTCGTGCTGACAAACACTCTTTTGCTGGCCATCTCTGTCTACAAGAGAACTGGGCGAGGAGACCTCACAGAGGCTCCATCCAGCCCCTTATACAAGGAGCGTCCAGGTAAGTGTGGAAGGCAACGCCCTTTCGTTCTTCTGGGCACGAGTGGACCAGGTCAAACACAAGCTCTGACTGTTCCCTCTGAGAGGGAAAAGGAGAAGGCCACATGTCATCCACGCCAGCACCTCACCCCTCAAGATGCTACCCAATCCTGGATGCTCCTTCCCTGCCAAGCGGGTCTGGACTTAGAGGCTGTCCTCGAATCCTCATAGAACCTCCCTGGCAAGCTAAGATCTGGGGCCAGGCATGGGGGAAGTCCTTTCATTCTTTACTTCTTCTTCTGGACATGACCCATTTAAAAAAACAAAAACAAAAACAAAAACAAACCCACAGCAGTGGGTATGTGTTTGCCAATGCTATTTTTAACGACCTCTAGGGAAGTGGTTTGCCAGCACTCTATAGGGCAGGCTGTGAACAGAAGTGATTTCACGTGTCCTGGGCTGGGAACAAAGGGGCAACCGGGCCTGTTCTCGCCGCTCCCCCTGCGGCACTGAACAAGCGCCTCAGACTGTAATTACCTCTGCCAGTTGAGCTTGTTTCTGCAAACCTGTGGCTTCCCCCACAGCTGGGATGACTGTCAGGCCCAAGTTCCTTGGGACTGACCCTGAAGGTCTCGGGCTGCCTCTACAGCACTTGATGAATTATGTGAGTCACAGACCAATTAAAAATGGCCAAGGCAAGGAATGGAAGGAAGAGACAAGAAAGCCATGGAAGGATGCCAGGCTCTTAAAAAGATGCCAACACGAAAATCTCAATTTATAAAAGTTGAATGGCCTGGAAGGGGGGGCGATTCTATTCATGGTAATATGTGAATGGTTTCATTTCACCAAGGAGGAGAGGAGGAGGAGGAGGGAGGAGGAGGAGGAGGGGGGAGGAGGAGGAGGAGGGGGGAGAGGAGGAGGAGGAAGAAGAAGGAGGAGGAGGAGGAAGAGGAAGAAGAAGGAGGGGGAGGAAGAGGAGGAGGAAGAGGAGGAGAGGAAGAGGAGGAAGAGAAGGAGGAGGAGGAAGAGGAAGGAGGAGGAGGAGGAAGAAGAGGAGGAGGAGAAAGAGGAGGAGGAAGAGGAAGAAGAGGAGGAGGAGGAGGGGAAGGAGGAGAAGACTAGGAGGAAGAGGAAGAGGAAGAAAGGAGAAGAAGAAGAGGAAGAGGAAGAAAGGAGGAGAAAGAAGAGGAGGAGGAGGTGAAGAAGAGGAGGAAAAGGAAGAGGAAGAAAGGAGGAGGAGGAAGAGGAAGAAAGGAGGAGGAGAAGAAGAGGAAGAGGAGGAGGAGGAGGAGGAGGAAGAGGAAGAAAGGAGGAGGAGGAAGAAGAGGAAGAGGAAGAAAGGAGGAGGAAGAAGAAGAGGAGGAGGAGGGGTGGGTTGGGATTTAGCTCAGCGGTAGAGAGCTTGCCTGGGGGTTTGAGTGCAAGGCCCTGGGTTGGTCCCCAGCTCCAAAAAAAAAAAAAAAGAAAAAAAAAGAGGAGGAGGAGGAAGGAGGAGAAGAGGAGAAAGAGGAAGAGGAAGAAAGGAGGAGGAAGAAGAAGAGGAAGAGGAAGAAAGGAGGAGGAAGAAGAAGAGGAGGAGGAGGGGAAGGAGAAGAGGAGAAAGAGGAAGAGGAAGAAAGGAGGAGGAGGAAGAAGAAGAGGAAGAGGAAGAAAAGGAGGAGGAAGAAGAAGAGGAGGAGGAGGGGAAGGAGGAGAAGAGGAGAAAGAGGAAGAGGAAGAAAGGAGGAGGAAGAAGAGGAGGAGGAGGGGAAGGAGGAGAAGAGGAAGAGGAAGAAAGGAGGAGGAGGAAGAAGAGGAAGAGGAAGAAAGGAGGAGGAAGAAGAAGAGGAGGAGGGGGAGGAGAAGGAAGAGGAAGAGGAAGAAGAAGAGGAGGAGGAGGGGAAGGAGGAGAAGAAGAAGAGGAAGAGGAAGAAAGAGAAAAAAGAAAAGGGAAGAAAAAATTCATCAGAAGATTCTTTCCGTTTGGTTTCTCCTCCAGCAGTGATTCTGCAATAGGACTAAGTTGTCAGAAACCCGATTTCTATACAACTTTTTTGGCTCTTGTCTGGTGTGACTATTATTGGATTCTGAAACTAGCTGCTTGAGCACGGAAAACACCAAATGCTTTTGTAGCTGAAGATAATAATAACTACTCATTTGGCATGAAATATAAACAACTCATTAAAGGACTTCCAACATCCTTTAAAAAAAAAAAAAAACCAATACAGTCCAAGGGTTGGGGATTTAGCTCAGTGGTAGAGCTTGCCTAGCAAGTGCAAGGCCCTGGTTCGGTCTCCAGCTCAAAAAAAAAAAAAAAAAAGGAAAACAAAAACAAAAACAAAAAACAATACAGTCAAGGAGACAACATGGTACAAACCTAACTCAGTTTCTGGTCACCAGGTGACCTCTACAGAGCACAAAGCCAGTGGGAATGGTGGCCCTGGCTCCTTCGTCTTTGGTCACAGAGCAAGTTGAAGAGGGGGGTGGGGTCACTATGGCTTCCCATCTGGTTGAACTTAGCAATGAAGCCACATTATTGAGGAATGATTGACATCTTTGGGGCTGGAGAGAAGGCTCAACAGTTAAGAGTCCTTGCTGCTCTTGCAGAGGACCTGGGTTCGGTTCTCAGCACCCACACTGTGTGGCTCACAATGACCTGTAAGTCCAGTCTCAGAGGAATCTCTCTTCTGATCCCTGCAGATGCCAGACATGCACTGTGGTACACACACACACACACACACACACACACACACACACACACACACACGCTGGAGCACACACACCTACACAGAAAATAAAAATAAGTATATTTTTAATAACCTACATACTTGATGTTTAGACCACTATATCGCAACGCACGTGGATAAATAAGTATGCACCTATGACATCACAGCATCAACTTCGTAAACAAATCTGTCACCTTCTAAAGTTTCCTCCCAAACGTTTATTGTGATTTTATGAACGTGTGCTCACAGGCATGTGTGCACGTGCCTCTGTGTGTGTGTGTGTGTGTGTGTGTGTGTGTGTGTGTGTGTGTGTGTGTACATGTGTAAGGGTATTTAATAGCTCCACTCTTAGGAAAACATAAATATCCAACACAGTGCACAGTTCTTTGGCCTACCTGCTGTCTTGATTTCTTTCCTAGGTTTGAGTCACCTGTGGCCAACTACAGTCTGAGACTATTAAGTGGAAGCTTCTAGAAATAAGTAATTCGTAAGTTCTCGATAACCACTTTATAGTGTGCTGTCACAACTGAGCTGTTGTGTTATTACACCTTCCTCTGGCTAGTTTATAAAGGAAGCCTTATCGGAGGTTTGAGTGTACTGGAGAAAACCCACATAGGATCTGAGAGTAAGTGGGGTTTCGCGTATCCACAGGAGGGCCTTGGAAGGGAGTCCGGCAGACATGGAGAGACCAGTATGTGGTTAGGTCCAAGCACCAGACTGGAAGGTAAATATCTAGAACTTACTTTCGTTACACAGCAGAAACTTTGTGCCGTTTACTCAAGACCTCCCTGAAGCCTCCAGCGATCACCATTCTGCTCTCTAGTTCTGTGGATTTGAGCAGCTATGATTCCACCGACAACTAACACTTTTTTTTTTTTTGCAATTTTATATTTAAAGCAAAGTTTGAGTTTGGCATAGGAAGCAGTACACAGAGTCTTCATGGGTCCTTGTTTCTGGTCACCTTCCTTTCCATGCCTGGTCGATGTCGGACACGCCTAGGACCGTACCTTAGAACAAGTGACTTCAGCCTCTCTGGTGTCTCTCCCTGGGATCTAGCACAACCTGTCCTTCCTCCCTGGGCCCCAGGCCAGCCCACACGCTCCTAAAGCTTCGACTTGAGGAAGCGAATAGACACCATTTGCTGAGATACAGGAATAGACTGTGACTGGGTCTGGTGACTTCTCTCTGAGTGTTCCTATGTTCCCCTGGGGTAGCAAAACCTTCAGGAAAAGGAATGGACTCCAACTAGAATTTTAGATATCAAAAATGTAGGCAAATGAGGTTAGAAAGGACAGGGATTGTCACCAAAGTGAACCATACAAGGCCAAACCAAGCGCTTTGGGGTAGACCAGTTGTTCAGGGTAAACCATTGCTCATGATTGCAGTTGCTACCTTTCAGCCTCTTTGACTTGGCTAGGGAATGGCTAGTTCCTGTGATGTAGCCTTGATAATGCTCTAGATTGGGTGACAGGGGACTTTGATGCCCAGAGTCAGGGCTTTGCTCAACAAGAGATCTAAATACAGGTCTGAGAGAAACATCTGGGCAGAGAAGTCCTCTCCCGGAGCCAGACTAGACCATGTGTATCCCTCTTCGTTATCTTGTGAGTATTCTGGATGCGTAGTATTAATTCCCATGAGGAATGAGTCATTGGTAACATCATCTCCGTGCTTGCCTGAAGAACCAGTTTCACCTGCCCACTGCCTCCACTTTACCTACTAGATTCAGGTGCAGGTGGCCGGCTTTACTGTCAACTTGAAACAAACTAGGGCAATTTGGGAGGAGAGAGCCTCAATTAAGAAAACGCCTTCATCAGATTGCCCTGTAGGCAAGTCTGCAGGGCAGTTTCTTGTTTAATAATTGTTGTAGGAGAGCACAGCCCACTTTGGGTGGAACAAGGCCTACACAGGTTGTGTGAAAAGGTAAGCCGAAGAAGCGAGGAGAAGCAAGCCAGTGGGCAGCATTCCTCCATGGCTTCTGCCTCCAGGTTCCTGCCTCGAGTTTCTTCATGACTGTCTTCATGATGGGCGGTAATCACTCCTTCTTACACTTATTCCCTGAAGAGGATGTTTTCTCAGCAGAGTAGTTACCATTTTGGACATTGAAGGCTAAGAGTGAAAATTATCCCCAGAGTCTATACACATACAGATCTAGCATGACGCCATATGACCTTTTTTGGGGCAAGGTGAGCAAATCCTATTAACTCCAAATAGGGCACCAGTGACAGACAAAATAATGATTAATAACAACAACAACAACAACAACAACAACAATAATAATATTCTAAGTATGTCTAGCTTGGTTAAACTAGTGAGATTAATCGGGGTTACTTATATGAGCATGGGTCAGGGACTATTTATTGGAGTGAACAATTTACAAATAGTTATACCACTGAAAAAAAGTCTCTCCTCCTTCTGCCCCAGCAATTCCTAACCTGTATATATCCTAAGAGAGAGAGGCAGGCCCCTGCCAAGGTCTTTGGAAGTTCCCAGTTTACAGTTTTACATTATCTTTTTTTTTTTTAATCGTTATGTTAAATTCTACATGCTCTGAGTTATGGAGTCCTGCAGTAGAGCCCATTCCCATCCTGTCCTGATGTGGACTTCACACTTTCCAGGGAAGGCTCCTGTTACACTAGCCTTTGGGAGACTCAAAGCATGCTAAGGTCTCAGGCTCCCTGGCTTGGAGTCGTTATCACACACCCCTTACTGGGGTAAAGATGAAAAGTCAAGGAGGAGCCCAATATACACCCAAGATCTTCATCACCTGGAACAGGAGGCTGGTGGGAGTGTGGACGGGTGGCATTTTGACACACACACACACACACACACACACACACACACACCTCTGTGTCTGCCATGGGAAGAGACTGTCACCTCCTTACCCAAGTTAAACATGCCGCTGCTGCTAGGACTGTGACCCCTCCTCCTGTCAGCACCAGGGAGTTTTCTGCTCTCCTTGAGTGACAGTGGAAAGGGGGAGGAGATGATGCAGGACACTGCAGAGAGGGACAGAGGCACGTGCCACACATTTGACCCATCACCTTGCTCTGCTTTAAATAATAATGACTCCTATGTTGAGCACTGCACACTCTGTTGAAGATCCAGTGTTTGCAAGGAAGCATGGGATCTCTGCTCTCAAAGGCAGCCCCCATGTGAGACCAACCTGCACATCCCACAGCATGTGGCGAGGAGGAAGTGTGATGTGCTGTAATAGCGTCTCCTTTGTTTTCAATAATCACCCCTTTCAAGGCTCTGTCTCCAAACACAGTCAGATTCTGAAGAACTAGGGGTTAGCACTTCCACAAACAGAATTGGAGGGACACAGCTCATTGTTTAACAATGACCGTGGTGACAACCGTCTGTAGTTGCAGAACTGAAGCAGGAGGATGTAGACTTTTAGGCCAGTCTGGGTTCCACGGTAAGACCATATCTCAAACAAACAATAGTAACAAGGGAGAAAAACATAAGGGATGGGGGAGCTGGAGAGACGACTAGATGCCTCAGCAGTAAAGGCCACTGCTTGCCCTTTCACTGACCATGTCAGGTGGCTCCCAACCACTGTAACTCCAGCTCCAGGGAGAGGGTGTTATAAGGGGGAGAGGCCTCTTCTGGTCTCTACAGGCATTGACGTAGACTTGGAATATGCCACACTAACACACACACACACACACACACACACACACACACACAAATTAAAAAAAGAAACCTACGAAAGAACAAGATCGAATATTTTTAATGTAAAAACCAAAGGTCGAAGATGGGTTTAAGGTACAGTCTTTGTTGGAAAACAAACATTTATTCTCTGCTGATTCATCTCCCGCTCTGGTACCTAATCCTGCCTCAAAAGAACGTGTCAGAATGGGTGAGCACACTCATCTGCTATGCTTGGAGACAGTGCCTCAGTCATCCTTACAACTTCACTCCAGCCATTGGCTCTGCCTCCACCTCCACGATGCTAGCCTCCTTCTTGCCAAAGCAGTGATAATTTCCCAACCTTCACCCTGCCTGGTCTTCCAGAAGTCCTTTCCAAGCCTGACTTCTATCCTCTCTGGGTCTCCCTTCCTCTCTCAGCTGATCCTCCTGTCCTTGCTCTCCTCCGAGGTTCCCAGGGTCTCGTCTTGAGTTCTCCTCATGCTGAAGCCAATGGCTATGTCTTGGGGATTTTCCAACATCTCTAGTTAGCCTACATGTAAGCTTACATCATCCAACCTGAACTTTGACCCATCCGTTCTAATGTCTGATAGATGTCAAAAGCTCACCATTTTCAAAACCAAACCCCTCACCTCTCACCATAAAACCTGCTCTTGCTCACAACCTTGATTTTCTTGGGGAAGGACCCTCATCTGTCTACTTTTTCAGAGCCAAAGTGTCAGGACCAGATTTAATGGTTCTTCATTTCCAAACCCTACCTCCAATTCTAGCAAATTCTTTATGTTCCACTAGCTGTCACCTGACTGTATCTGTCACCTCTACCAACAGCAATGTCATGGTCCGAGCCTCCATTATCCAGAGTACTACGATGGCCTCTTGTTTATTTAATTTTTTTTTAAATTGTGGAAAATGTTCATAATAGAATTTACTATTCTATGTTCTAAAAATCTTTGTGTGTGAGTGCAGGTATCTACCAAGCCACATTGCACATGCGGAGGTCAGAAACTAAGTAACCTCAAGTTTTAGTCCCTGCTTTCTACCGTCTTGAGGTAGGGTCTTTTTCTTCCTACACCAGATTGGCTGGCCCATAACCTTTTCCCCACATATCTGCCTTCTTTCTCACAGTAGAAGCACTGGAGTTGCTGCTGCCTCTGGCTCTCTGTGGGTTCTGATGATCTGAGCTCAGGCGCTGGAGCTATCTTCCTGGTCCCACTCTAACAGATACTCTGTAGCATTAGGCTCATTCAGTGTTGCGCAATCACAGTGATTCCCGGAGCTTCTCCTCTCTTCCCAACAGAAACTGTGTACATTGGGTGTTGCCTCATGTCCTTCCCTCTCCTAGATCCCTTTTACATCCTCTCCCTATGAATTTATCTGACTTGGGGACCTTTTGTGCACGGAAGTGTCCAGTATCTATCTGTCATGTGGCATCTGGCTTTTGTCACTTGACTCAATGTACACAGTGACTTGGCCTATCTCTTGGCCTCATCCTCCCACACTCCAGAAAAAAAACCTACTGATGATGTCAATTGAATCTTCTCACATCTCACTCTCCTGTGGATGCTCAATTCGGTATAAATATGAAGTTTAGTTTCTGCTCATGGGGTCTTATGCAGCCGGCCCTCTTACATCCCTGATTTTGTTCACTTCCTGTTACTTTCCCAGCTCTCATGGCTTCATCCACAGTGATCTCCTTGCCTTGCTCAAATATGGGAGATACATGCTGACCTCAGGGCCCTTGCACTGGCTGTCCTCTCTACCTGAATCACTGTTCCTCCAGATAACTCTTTTTTTTTTTTTTGGAGCTGGGGACCGAACCCAGGGCCTTGCGCTTGCTAGGCAAGCGCTCTACCACTGAGCTAAATCTCCAACCCCCCTCCAGATAACTCCTAAGTCTGCTCAAATGTCCTCTGACTATCCTCTGTAAAATCCTAATGCCACCTGACTCTGTAACTTCTCCCACTTTACTCTTCCAAAGCACTCATTATTTGGAGAGCACATAACAAGGTATATAATGTACTTGTTATCTCTGTTTATTTTCTCACTATGTACTTTAGTGGAGGCTCTAAAAACACAGGGACTTTATCTGATACAGTCTCTGCTCTAATCTCAAGGCTAAGAACTAACTGCATCCAACGTGAAGTAGGCATTTAATAAGTGTTTGTTGGATGACTTATTAATGGCATGAAATGGTTGGTATCACTCATAAATCAAGCAGTTGCCACCCTAGGTATTCATTGCAATCACCCAGGGATGTTCTTAAACTCTGATTTCACATCTCTGTCCAAAACAAGAAAAAGACCAGATGGTGGACAGCCTTCTTTTTTTTTTTTTCAATGTCTTAGGTTTTCCCAATCCACAGTCAATGTTAAACCCAGTGGTTGACACAAACACATTCCCCAAAGACACCACTAATCTTCAGAAATACTTACATAAGGAGATAAGGAGCAAGGGTTACCTTTCCCTACCCCACCCCAGAATTTCTAACACAGCTTCTCCCGATGGAGTGGAAATTCACATTACATCTTGCTGGGTGGGGAAATGGTATTCTTTCTTCCTAACTCCTATGTCAACCAAGCTCCTTATGTCCCACAAAAATAACTGTACTAAATACAGCCAAACTGGGCTATTCTTCTAAAATCTTAAAAATAGTTCTCTATGAGTCAGATTGGTATGATAGTCAATCCAGGCCTGTGTCCAAAGAAATGGTTCTTGTATGTGCGCCTGTCTGTCTGTCTGTCTGTCTGTCTATCCACGTCTGAGTGTGTTTATCTGTCCATATCTGTGTGTTTGTGTCTTTGTCCATGTCTGGGTGTCTGTCTGTCCATGTGAGTGTGTATCCATGTCTGTGCGTGTGTCTTGCTGTCTGTCTATGTTTGTGTACATCTGTATGTATGGGTGCATATGTGTGTGTAGTGTATGTATGTATATATTTTTTGTGGTGGGGCGTTATGCTATGCAAGCCCTGCATTGCTAAGCTACATTTCCAATTACTGTTGTTTTGAGATAGTCTTTCACAAAGCCCAGACTGGCCTAGAACTCACTATGTAGAAGGTCAAGGATGACCGTGAACTTCTGAATATGGCTTTTCCAAGCCCTTCAAAATCTTTATTTTGAAGCAAGACGTAGTGGCACATGCCTTTAATCTCAGCACTTGGGAGGCAGAGGCAGGCAGATCTCCTGTTAGTTTGAGGGCAGCCTGATAGTAATTCCAGGACAGCTAGAACTACATAGGGAAACACTGTCTTAAACATTTCTTTTCTTTTCTTTTCTTTTCTTTTCTTTTCTTTTCTTTTCTTCTGAGAAAGACCTGCCAGGATGGCCTCAGACTTGAATCTTTTTTGCCTCAGCTTCCTAAGTAGCTGGCATCTGTCAGGGGAAATGCATGTATCACTACATGTAGATGTTCCATTAATACACAATTTAATCCTTGAAAAACTCTCCAAAATAGATAAACTCTAATTTTCTGATAGGGGGAAAAGCTCAGAGAGGTGAATTCACTAAGGTTATATGTGACCTGAGGACCAGATGTACTAATTCTGACCATTGACCTGCAGGACTTATGTGGGCTTAGATATTTCAAAACATACTTTAATAAGGGTTCTTAAACACCTCAACCTCCCTTCTAACCCACCAACCAAAAGTAGGGGAGAAAGATGGTTGATCAGACAAGAGGAATGTGGAACTGTTTAGAAGTAGTCCTCTGGGGCGATTCCAGTCTTCGTTGCCATGATCCCAGGAGTCCGGTCCTGAACACCAAACACAAATCAGTAGCAGCATCTCGATTCAGAAGAAGCCTTGAGACTCTAATGAGTCATCCACAGAATTGGCAAGAAGCATCTAGAATACCAGGGAAAGTTCTCTGATGTATTTCTCTCTACAAAGTCAAAACAAGAGATGATCAGCGAAGACCAGTAGAACATCACAAGGTGAACCAATGCAAGAGCGTCTGCTCCCTCTCTGTGGTGTTTTAGCTACACCCTTTCTGAATATCACACGCCTTCTCAAGCGTCTGCTCCAGCAAAACACTATGTGCCTTTTTACAAGATAACTTCCAGAGAAACGTTACATGATACAAAGAAACTGAGCCCCCAAAGAAACCAGAAATTTCCACTTCAGGCTTGTTACATTTTAATCCTATGTCCACCACCCTCAGAACTCTTGGTAAGAACAGTTGGTAAGGGATTGGGTGACCAAGAGCCGAGCTCTAAACACTCCCAGGGGAGGAGCTGGATACAGGATGAAGCATGTGGCTTCATCTCTCGCCTCCTGGAAGTCCTTGTTTGTGGAGAAGTGTCAGCTGTGTCCCGAAAGACACAGAGCCAATGGAGCAGATGGGGCTTCATCTTGAAGTCTAAATTGTCAGAATGAAATGCAGTCTGAAGTGGCCAGAAGCCACGGGATGCAAAACGGGAGTGGTGGGAGAGGGCTGAAAGATAAAAACCAATATGGGCAGAATTGCCTCTCCCTGAAGTAAACATACGGTTTCCAGATCATTTAAAATATTAAAACTGTGTGTATTCAAAATGATAAGACATGGCCGCCTTTTGCTCCTGCCACTGGGCCTTTCGTACCATGATGGACTGTGTCCTTCCTTATGAGCATGAGCCAGAGCTAACCCTTCCTCCCGTCACTAGCTTCTTGTCAGGTCACAACGAGAAAAGAAACTAACACAACGGAGCTGATGGATAGCTAAGAGCAAGCTGGTGGTGATTGAGCCACAGACGCAGGCCCACCCGTTTGCAATGCCCAGGCTGGGTGGGTGAGTTCGGAGGAAACAGAAAACTCCAGACTGACTGACCCCTAGTACTGACCCTGAGTACTGTCCCCAAGTACTGATCATTACTACTGACCCTGAGTACTGACTCAGAGTACTGCCTTAGAGTATGGACTCAAGTATTGACCCTGAGTACTGACCCCAAGTACTGTTCCTGAGTACTGATCCTGAGTACTACTTCTTGGAGGTTGCTTTCTGGCATCACAGCAAGAGAGGAAAGGCTGGTGTCGTCCAAAGACTTCGGTCCTGGATCTTGGATTTCTGTCGCCTTTTTCAGCATCTGTGGACACAGCCTAATGCTTGAACGTTCACACAACCCAGAGCTAACACAACAAGCTAGAGTTGTGCAGATGCATAGTGCTCTATTCTTAGCTGACTGGAGAAAGGTTTCATCATTCGACAGGTCCCTGGATGGTATGATTGATGTACTCTGACTGGACAGCACTGCCCCTACCCTAGCCCTGAGGAGTTGCACAATGATGCACCTTAGGACAAGCCTCTGCACAGAGCTCCCCTTGCCTCCCTGCAGTCTGTTGGTCTCAACCCTAGACTTGGCCCCTGTGTGTAAACTGTCTCTGTGCTCTTCATCGTGAAGATAGCCTATCATTCAGTGTGAGACGGTTCAGTTGGCTTGTATTTGTTTTCCAGTTACTAGAAGCAGGAAGCTCCATTCAAGCTGAGCAGTGGCCCTCACCTCTCACAGCTCCACATTTGAACCAGGGTTTAGGAAGTGTAGGGGCCAGAGTCTGATATTTAAGAAGAACCTGGTCAGTCAGCTCCTTCGAGACTCTAATTCTCCTGGACCACAGAGGGTTGTCTGAAGCTCTCAATGTTTTAATCCTAGAAGCCAATTGACTTAAATCCCCCCTTCCCACATGAGGCTTCACACACCCTTCTCTGTCTGGAGCCGCAGACCATCTGTTCTACGCCTTTATTTTCGCCACACAGCAGGATTTAATTGTGTTGAATGACGGCATGCACACAGGATGGCTTGGTGGAGTGCAGTTGATGGCACTAAGGTGGCAATTGGAAGGCTCCTCTTAATACACATGACCCTGATCCCTGCACCCATAGGGGAGTCAATGGATCAAGGGCAATACTACAGAGCTATCCCATCCCATGAGCCGAAACAACAGTCATACCATAAGGTGATTTATGGAAACGGCATCAAGCCCTGACTTCAGGTCTTAACCCCCACAGCTAGCTGCGGGACTGAACTGACTTAGTCACTAAATGTGTTGGAAGGACAAAGGGAGAGATAATAGTTGACTGCTGACAAGGGCAAAAGGATTGCCTGTCCCCAGAAAAACTTCCTATC